>NW_017718263.1:0-20985 GCF_001865875.1 Lupinus angustifolius
CTCATCAATTCAGCATAATTTTTTTGGTTTTCAAAACTGACTATCAGTTTTAAACATTTGAAATATTACAATTAAGTCACACTTAAATATATTGAAGATGATTGAATAATATTATTTGTATTTTCGGTGCTAGCAAAAAATACAATAATATTCCACTTAAAAGTAAATATACAAAATTAAACTATTTAATTTAATCAATAATATTTTCTTGTCCAACAAAAATCAGAACACTTATTGTGTGACCCCGTAGGTTCATTACTAAACCGGTAGTAAATTAACTCATTAATTTACTAATCAAGGTTGACATCTAGCAACACTCCTTAACGATCGGATAGAAATGAAGTAATATATTTTACTTTAAGATCATTAAAAGACTAATATAATATTTTCTTTCATCTTTACAACTCTATGTTAACTCTAGAATATGGTATAATTGTCAAATTCTAATAAGTTAACTCGTAGTGAATGACTTAAGAAACTCATTTCTTCATTCATTCAATTTCCCTTGGCCAAGGTCTTTATTTCTATAGAGTTCAAATTCATTACCACGAGTTGATAAATTCTTTCTTGATTAGTCACTAATTCTACAAGGATTTAATTATAAACAATAATCATTCAACTAATATCATAAGGCATTAGGTGTTCGATATCAAAATATAATAAATAACTTGTTAATTACTATGATAATCTCAAGTCTAAGGAAAATATATATTTCTTCACAAGAATATCCTATTGACAATTCAAAGGTAATATATTAACCATTAGGAATTCTCCTTTGAGTCAGTTCAATGGTCATATCTCTATATGCACAATTTATATGTGTTATTTAATAAATGAGATATATTAACCATTATCTAATAAAGATCATTACACATATATTGACTATCCGGATTAATAGTATCTTAAGCTCAATAATCCTATGATCAAGAACGATTTGAATTAAAATTATAAAAGATTTATTTCTCATTATTATAATCTCTATTATAATAATAAATCTCTAATTTTAATCAAGGATCTTTCATATTAATTATTTTGATAAATAATGAATATGATATTAAGATGATAATACACATAACTTTTATTATTATAAACATGACAAATTGGTTCTTGGACATACATTATATCCCAACAACTCATTCATATTTCATCTATATCATTTACTATATTGGTATGGTGATCATCGTGGTCGAGTCATGTTTGAATGTGATGAAGGTCGCGATGGTTTTATAGTTGATATATTAGATGGACCATATTGTATTAAGGAAAAGTCTAAACATAAATAGCATACAGATGCTCGCCTAAAAAATATATGATATAATTGTTTCAGGAAAAAATATGAAGCCCAAGTAGGAGATTGTTAGAAACTGATAATTTCTAATTAAGGTGGACATCATATATTTAATACAATTATATCAACTATTTATTTTGGATTACAAAATAAGTGATCTAATTCATTACAACTTATAACACTTCTAAAATTGATAACGAATATGAGCTTGATGTGTGAATACCCAAACTGTTGACTTATAGGGGATAATGGGAACCCTATATTTTAACATATAAGGAATGGTTATGGCCTCCAAGACACCAAATCACAAATACTTTTCACATTTCCCCATCACAGAGAAAACGAAGGTCCCAAAAGGAATTAAAGATTTGGTTGATGAAGACCATCATACCAAAACTCTCTCAAAAGGTATACCAAAGGAGTAGATCAGATAACATGAATTCAGGTATGACTTTGTATCATTATTTTATATTATGTGTTAAAATCATGAGATTTAAGATCCTATAATTGGTATTTCACCAATGATCAAGAAATATTTAATATCATGTCCCTTATAATTAATAGTAATGTGTTATGCTGTAAAGCATATGCTATAGAGATGGGGTAATTTATGTGTTTAATGACATTAAATTCATTTTTCATATGATTGTGAAATATAGATATATATTTCGCATACTTGAGAAATTTAATGAAGTTTACTCATCTGGGAACAAACAAAAATTTGAACTCTTGTCAAGGTAAGGTTGATAATCTATTATTCATGCCCAAAAAATGGAAGGTTCAAATATGGCAGTTTCCTTCAAATGGCACGCCTAACTATATCCAAAAAAACATTGCCAACCTCGTCAGAATACTAACGTGCATAAATTAGTAACAGTTGTCATGAAACCATTTTTAATTTTAATATGGTTTAATGACTTAGGTAAAGGACAAAAAGAGATTTCACCATTTTCCAAATGATTTAGAGTAGAAATTACACTTTTACAAATAAAATGTTTAGAAAACTCTTTATGACAAATTTGTAAAATATGGTAATTGAAATAGAATAATGAACCCGAGGTCAATTACTGATAAGTGAAGATATATAAGAATATTGTTCCCCTATATTAAAACAGTATTCTTATTAATTACATAGACTAATTTGTACTTTAAACATGCTCAATTAAATATTTATTTAAACAAAATAATATACATTTTACTATTGTGTTCAACAATAGTTTATATATCTTATTCCTTTATATTTAGTTTGATAGAGAAATCAATACTATATAGTTTTGGATAGAAAATTTTCGATATATTAATTTGACTTTAATTAATTGAGGTTGAAAGAAATAAACAAATCATAGATTGTCCTCCTGGTTGCCTCCATCCTATTATATAGTTCATTCCTCCTCTGCTGTAAAATTGACTCCCTCTACCTCTAAAACTCTCAACCCCATTGGCATTTATACCATTCTTGCATTGTTGAGAATTCAGTGCTAAAATTCTAGATTCCAATTCCAGAATTGAAAACATTGAATTAATAAATTGTTTTTCTTGTTGTACAAGTATAGAGAAAACCTTACTAATTGTTGGAAGATGATCAATTAGCATTATTTGTGAACCAACATAAGCATATTGTTCATTTAGCCCTTTTAAAAATCTAAATACATAATTTGGTTCCTTATACACTTTCACAAATTGAATCATTCCACAAGAACATGGGGCAATGCATCTACAATGACTAAATGGCCTGGAATTTGCTTTCAAATGAGTTAAGAATTCAAAAATTGTAAGGTTACTTGATTCAAATGATAGAATAAATCAGCAATACGAAAGATATCTTATTGTGAAAACGTATCTTAAAGATCCCTCCTTACTTCTTCGACATAATCAATCCAGAGAATTGATTTCACAATTGACTCTTCAACTAAAAATTGAATCCAAGAAATAACTATTGCATTGCATCTTAACTAAGGTCCATGAAAGGAATCGTCCACAAATGGTTGAGACAAACTACCATCAAGAAACATAATTTTGTTCTTTGATTGCAACGTTAACTTCATAACTAATTTAATAGTATGATAAGTACTAAGGCTGAATTCTCACATAAATGAAGAAAGTATAGATTTGAAGGATTGAAATTGTAATCAATGAAACTCTAATTCGCCATGTGTTTCGGAGTGAAGATCTTAAGAAGAAAACTTAGACTTAGGAGAAGGAAATTAAATGAAAAATTAACAATAGAATCAAAATCAATAAAATAGATACGAATCAAAGCTCTGATACCATTTTGGAGTTTCAATCATACAAAAGGGATATGAAGCTCCAACAGAATTATTGAAGTCTGAATTCTCAATTTATACAAGTGGTAAGGAATGAGCAAGTAAATTACGAAGTAAGTTATATTTAATAAACAAATTAAGTATTAAATAACAAGTAACTAACTCCAACTACTCTTATTCACAAGCTTGAGCTTGACTTGTTGCTAACATTGTTTTCATTTAAAAAACAATTTGTACCTTTATCTATTATTACTTTTTGTGTGTATATTTTTGGCATTATCAATGAAATCCCTCCACTTTTTGATAAGAAATTAATATCTTTTATGGTATGTGTTTGCCCTTTCTAACATGTGTCGTCCCCGAGAGTTGAACTCTTGACCTTTTCATTATTATGAGAATCTAGCGGAGCTTTACACTACTAGACAATACATTGTTGATACTTTTTTTTGTATATATATACTTGTATAACATTGTGGGTTACATTCCAGAAAACATATTATTAAATGACTTTCAAATGTAATGAATTATAAGAAAATCACATGTAAACAAAACTTTTACAATGCTACGGGGAGAATACTTATTTAAGACTCCTGATTGGGTAAAAATAACGCATTATATTTATTTTATAAAACCATATTATTGTGTGAGTGATTTCCTAACCTGTATGAAGGATAATTTAGAGGTACTTAATCATTATCCAAAACTGATTCTAGGTTTGGGGAGTTGAATTAGAAAAAAATGAATAGCCAAAAGGGTTGAATATAGAAAATATTATGCGCGTTTTTGTTGACTTTGAATTTTGAAATATAGAGCTATGATCTTGTGATTCTAGCTATGTTAGATCATCTTTTGTAGTATCAATGTTATTTAGAAATGATTTCAATCGTATCTTCAAATGGCACATTCGATTGTCGAGTACTGTTTAGTATAATAGGCATGTTTTCTTAACTTTGAAAATGATCTTCTAGAATTCACATGCTCTCAAATGAACATGATCACCTATCCCAAAACTTGTATTATTTCTTTGTCTCCACCAATTAAAAAGTGACACATAAATAAAAGGGAATATTTTTAAAATAAAATATTACATAATTAAAATTAATTGGACAAGACAAGATTTGGGAAGAGGAGGATTTGTATCCCTCTCAAAATCAAATTTTATTCAAATGCAATGTAACATATCACGTGCATGAAAGGAAAATATTACAACTCTAAAAACGATAGCTTCTTGAATGTCCAAATTCGTAGGAAAAATGTTATGAACCTTAAAACTACATGAGCACCGACAAATTAAGTTAATAGACGACAAATTTTCAACATTCTTGTGTAGGGGCTTGTCACATATATAACAAAAAAAATGTATGAAGTTACCATTTACATTTGTTAGGGATATTTGAAATATGTTATTGTATGAAGTCTCATATTGTTTAGCATTAGAATAGAGTAAAATATCAATGTTATATATTGGACTCAGGTCCCTTGTTATAATGTGCACCAAATATAATCACCAACTAGAAACACATCATGGACAAGTGGGCCCATGAGTGTGCTAGGGTTTGCAATCCTTATTCTCTAATAATATCTTGGTAGCCGCTCAACGCTCCCGGGGACGTAGGCACAATTGGCCGAACCCCGATAACAAATGCTATTGTTTTTTCTCTTTTGTTTATTCTATGCACATTATTTTATTGCTTGTGGCCAACGCTGTGCAATGATCGCTTCCGTTGCACCAACAATTGGTGGATGGCTCTTAACCTATACAGCAGATAATGGCTAAAGAGGGTGAATGTGTGTTGGCTAGACAAGGTGCGTCGAAGGTAATGGCAATGATAGAGTAGATGAGTTGAAGAAGAAAGAAACATGGCGGAACTGTGATGTGGGCGATGTATGTATTGATCCAGAACCCCATAAGTTCATGTATTGGGTTAGGATCAAGGCGGAAATAAAGACTCATATGTTGAGTTTGACCAAGAGACAGATGCTGACAATATCTCTCTAGACGTTGAGAGAACATTCTCATTTAAGATGAGAAGTGGAATATCCTAATGGCGTGTCTGAGACGTCATAGTGAATGATATTAATTGTTAGCAGATCTACAAAAGCACAGAGGCGTTGGGTGACTTTGATGTAAGGTGTAACATGAGCATTGACTTTGATGCAAGTTGTAACACAAGCATTGGTAGAGATGCAAGGGGTATGACATGGGCATTGGCTTAGATGCAAGGATGTGACACAGATATTAGTTAGTATTGACGCAAAGTGTATGGGTATACTCCTTATGGTGGAGTGTGATAGTTCTTTTGAACTAGGATTGTCGGAGTAGACAATGGTGGTAGCGAGGGAGGCTTTCCAAGGAAGCTCCAAGGTTCAGTTTGACTGAGTATTGAAGAGGACGATTGTTGGTGAACTTTGGTGTAGAGGTTTCAATATATCGAAAGACTTCCTAACAATAGGTGGCTAGGCGGCATGTTCCATTTGATGGCGGTACATGAAGCTGCACTACAAGTTTGGAGAGCTAGGCTCTTGGTAACATGTCAAGGATACTCAGAAAGTCTATACTGTAGGGGAGCGGTTAAAGAGAATTAAACATTGAGCAAAGTGGAGTCATATATTCGCTAAGATGGAGATTATTGTCTAGATTTCATAAAGAGCGAGATATTCGTCTATTTCAATCAAGGTGAAGATTGTTGGGGATGTTTGAAATATGTTATGGTATGAAGTCCCACATTGCTTAGCATTAGAATAGAATAGAATATAATGTTATATATTGGACTCAGGTCCATTGTTATAATGTGCACTAGATATAAGTACCAAATAGAAACACCTCATGGGCAAGTGGGTCCATGGGTGTGTTAGGGTTTCTAATCCTTATTCTTTAATAATATCTTGGTAGCCGCTCAACGCTCCCGGGGATGTAAGCACAATTGGTCGAACCTCGTTAACAAATTCTATTGTTTCTTCTCTTCTATTTATTCTATGCGCATTATTTGATTGCAAATTGCACAACGATCGCTTCCGCTGCACCAACAACATTATTATTATATCATTCACTATTAATATTTAATCATTATTGACTCTTCAAAAAAGTAATTCAAATAAATAATGATGTAATGATTTTATATAATCATACCTCTTCAAGCATACATATTTTGTAACCATGTGGTGAGTTCAATTCTTGCCACCCTCATTTCTAATTCATGTGCTATCAATTCTTAGATATTTTCAACTTAAACATGTTCGGTTTTAGATGGAATACCTATGGTATAGAGTATGTCGCTACCCAAGAAAATACATTACAATTAGGGGTGTCAAAACGGGCCGTCCGGCCCGTTTAGCCCGCGCCCGCAAATGCCCGTAATAATTTAAGCGGGCCGGGCATGCCCGCAATTGATTAACGGACAAAAAGTCATGCCCTGCACGTTTTAAAACGGGCTAACGGGCGGCCCACGGGCATTTTCCTGTTTACATTAAAAAAGCAACACTGGTGAATACTAAGTTATTAAGTAAATCAATAGATTTTACATAACCACATTACATAATAATTAAAAGTCTCCGTAATAATAATTCAAAACATGTATCTCTAACCATATTAGATAATAATTCTCTCTAACAAGTCTGCAATAATAATTATAAAATCTTGGATTAAAATTTTAAAGTGTAGAATGTAATGCCCACGGAGCCCGTTTAAAATGCCCACTAATAAAGCGGGCAAACGGGCCAGACAATATGGGCTAATAGGCAAAAATACCATGTCCTGCCCGCATTTTTTGCGGGCAATGAGGGCAGGCCCGCGGGCAATGCCTATATTGACACCCTTAATTACAATAAAAGAACATGTGTTATCTACTAATCGAATGAATAGTCACTATATCATTTATTATTGATATTTAATCATCAGTGATTCTTCAAAAAAATTCAAATGAAGGATGAATGGTGTAGTTACTATTTATAAATCTTTAAACTGACTATGTATAGATATTAGATTTTTTTTTTTAAGTAAATGTACTTTTTTTGTCTTTAATAGCAAAAAAAGTAGTGTTTATTTATGGATAAATTTAGTATTAACTGTTTGTCCATTTGCATGCAACTGAGTTAGTTTATTGTATATAAATAAGTTGGTATGTCCTCATCGTTTTGACTTAATAACGGACATTGATAGTCATTGTTTTTTACTAATGTTCAAGTACGGGACTACACTTTTAATGAGCCATACCAAGTAGCAGAGTCAGTACTATAATATGGAAAGGGAATATATGACCTTATCAAAGAATCAAACTTTCAACTTCATTATTACATCGATTTTCACAGCCTTAACCACTTTCATCTTTCTATTTTTTACCATCCTCCTTATTATTACTTTGCAATGATCATCAACATTTCACAATAATTGCCTTTGTTGTGAATATTATTCTCTACTCAGCTTCCTCTACAATTTTATCTCAAGTCATTAAAATAAAAAGAAAACACCACTCTTGTTTTTTTATAAATAAAAACCAAGTTTCATGGTGTTTTACTTAAGCCATACACCTTACAAAATAGAAACAGAAATGTCTTTTCTACTCCTACTTTATACATTAAACTAGTATATCTTTATGGAAATAAAAATTGTGAAAGCCACCTTTATTTGTGAATATTATACTATGTACAAAATTAAAATTAAAATAATAATTATTTATTTATAATGCTTTATAAACATCTACTCTCCATATTTTACAGACGGGTTTTCTCGCAAAAATACTACTTCGTTATTATAAAGAGAAAAATGATCGAAAAATATCTAAATTTATCTTATGAGTAGTTTTATTTTTAGCTCTTAACTTTGGATAGTGATTTGTTGTCCCCAAATATATCCTCAAACTGATCTTGAACTAATCAAAATGACGCAAAAATAGAAAAAGTCATGAATATTTTTTTAAGTGACATGTCATATTTTGATTGGTTAGGAATGATGTATTTGGGACAACATATCTTTCTCCAAAATAACACTACTTTTACTCAGTGTTGTAAAAACCGGTTCGTGTCGGCCGGTCCAGCCGTTAAACTGATGAATCGGTCCCAATACTGGTATGATACAATAATTATACCAGTCATACAATCATATCAGTTAAAACTGACCAAAATTAGTTATACCGGTTGGTTTTCAATTGAATCGTACTGATCATACCGGTTGAATTTTTATTTAAACTTAATTTTTTAATGAAAATAAAAAGGAGTTTTGATTTTTATTAATGTTAATATATTATATATGCATATCTAATTTCGTCGCTATACTATTTAATTAGTAAACCATCAATTAAACTATTATATCACTATATTAGTATCCTAACCGATTTGGTGACCGGTATAATATTAATAACATTGCTATTATTATTATTATTGTTGTTGTTTCCATATAACATATTCTTATTTATATGCATTATAAAATCATTCACTTTGATTCATGACCCAACCCCAAAATGTCCTTTCCCATTAGCCTATATATATCTTCATACATACATCCCCTGTTTTATGTGCTCTGTCCAGCATCAACAACATTACCATCTCTATTGTATCCTCTGTTTTTTTTTAATTCCCCTGTCTCTCTCAATAGTCAATACCATGGAACACAAAGTGAAAAAAACCACATCTCTACCACCACCAAATCCAATTCTTATTCCAACTATGCTCTCTAACTCTCCTCCCTCTTCCTCTTCTTCACCACCTTTTCCTTCTCCTTCTCAATCTCCTCCTTCTCCCTTTCCTCCACCACCCTCTCCTCCTCCATCAGTGGTACTCAGCCCTTGTGCTGCCTGCAAGATCCTTCGCCGCCGCTGCGTCGAGAAATGTGTATTGGCTCCTTATTTCCCTCCCAATGATCCAATCAAATTCACCATTGCTCATAGAGTCTTTGGAGCTAGCAACATCATCAAGTTCTTGCAGGTAACATCACCTTCTATAATTCATTAAACCCTTTATATTGTTTAATATCATGTAGGGGAAGACATTCTTGAAAGAAAATGAAAAAAAAAAAATTAGTTGAATTATCATATCAATTCAGTGAAACAAAATCATTGATTTTGGTCCAAAAAGTAGAAGGAAAAGATAGAAAGAAGCACACCTACTTGATTGGCATGATGGTTGTTTTCTATCTTCCTGACACATCAAAGTTATGGATAATTATCTCATCATTTTCACTCTGGAAACCTACCTTTAAGTTATTTCCTTATTGCACATAATAAAATCAGTAATCTTTTTTCTCACATTAATTAAAATAACATCACATTTCACACCCCATATCACATAAAGGTAAATGTTGAGTTCATCAAATTCTCTTAAGTTGAAGCAGTAGACTCCACCTAATGCAATTAAGGTTCATTGTTTTTATTGTTTTTACATTACATCATTTTTAAAAGTGTAAATATCAATTTCAATATTTTCTAACTTTCTTTTGTGCTCCCCAAAGTTGGAATTCTCTTTATTATCTAAGGTCAAAATTAAGTGTCTACATTTGTAAATTTTATTAAGGTCAATGATACATGTCAGTGTACAATGATCTGCTATCTCTAAGCACGTTCCCATGTCTGTCCCGAACCAATTAAAATATATCATATCAATTAAATTTTTTAAATATTTATAACTTTTTGATTTGTTCGGGATATGCTTAGGAAGGTGCTTAGGGACAGCAGATCCTTATCCATAACCTGGATAACACCAACTTTCTTCATTTCTCTTATTCCTATACCAAGAGGTTAAAATGTATATTGAGTTAAAACAACAATAAATTGGCATTGCTTTTCAGGAACTACCAGAGTCTCAGAGAGCAGATGCTGTGAGCAGCATGGTGTATGAAGCAAATGCTAGAATCAGAGACCCAGTATATGGTTGTGCAGGTGCAATATGCCAACTTCAAAAACAAGTTAGTGAGCTACAAGTACAATTGGCCAAAGCACAAGCTGAGCTAGTCAACATGCACTGCCAACAAACCAATTTAGTTGCACTAATTTGCATGGAGATGACTCAGTCTCAGGACCAGCAATTGCTTCAGCCTCAACAACACATTGATATGAACTGCTTCATAGATGACAATAGTTTGGGTTGTTCATGGGAACCTCTTTGGACATGAAATTAATTAATATATATATTTCTTAGATCTTAACTTGCAAGGTTTTAATTATATGTAAGGGACCATGACACTGATATGTGAAAGTTTTGAGATTCGTCGAAGCTGTACCAAGATTGTATCGACTGCAGATATCCACAATTATCTGAAAGACCGAAACATTAACCTTTTCGAAATTTCCGAAACTGCTACTAAAATCTGTTATTGATAACCTTATTAACATGTTTCATAGTAACTATTAAGCTTTTAAGTTTGAACCATTATGTGGGGGATGGACATAATGAATATATAGTGAGTAATTTTCAATAAAGGGATTAGTTATATGACTCATGATGCTTGATATTTGATTAGTCATTTCATGGGCCAAACCTTTGACAAGGGTAACAAAAGATGTTGAAAAGATAAGAAACCTAATTGATGATATCAGACTCCAATATAATGATTTAATATAGAAAATGGGAATACACAAAGAAGAAAAAAAGTTGTTATCTGTTTAGTTTGAAGTCAGAAATGCTTGAAAAATATATGCCATTAGTTATTTGAGCCACAATTTTTATTTATTTTTTTAGAATAATTGATGAATGACTATTAACCGTTTCTTTTTAAACCAAAGTATTCACATTTGACAATGTTGAAGCTCATTCCTTATCAAAAAAAAAAAAACATTAATGCTTCCTTTGGATGAAGAGAAGAAAGTGAGAAGAGAGAAATATATGATTATGATAAAGAGAATGAAAAGAAATAAAAAAATGATAAACAAAGTAGATTTTTATGTTGTTTGGTTGAATAGAAAAAGGAGAGAAAGAAATGTTTTTTCTTCATTACTCTTCTCCTCTCATTTTCTCCTCACTTGAGAGAAGAAAGAAATATGATGGGTCATACTGCCTTTTTCATTGTCTCTTCTTAAAGTCTCTCCCAAACCAAATGATAGAAAGATAGTATTCTCTTTCTCCTCTTTTTCTACTCTTCCAAAGGAAGACTAAATATCCAAATTACTTCGTTTTCTTCTTGCCATGAAAACTTGCAACAAGACAAATTGATTGTTATTTTAATCAAATTGATCATTAAAAGAAGTATAAAAATACCATATCCATGATGACTTTATTGATATTAAATTATTTAGCAAACCTACTTAAATGGAATGAATACGGATTTTGGTTGAAAATTTTAATTAATGAAAGTAAAGTAAAAACAAGAGTAAAATATGACGAATTTGAATTGACAATGAAGAACCTCTGATTAGATTTTACTATTCAATATCTAGTATCCAATATATAATGGCGTAATAAAAATGATTATTCTTATGAATTTCCTATCACCCGTTGTTATCTATTTACTAATTGGTTGCCTAAACAGATGAATGATTTAATTAACAAATACTAAATTCATTGACAAATGAATTAATCAATCATAATAAACTAAGAGTTACAATGTGTAGCTCAATTAACTTCATTCCAAGAATTAACATGTTACTAGATGACATATTCTTGGTCTAGTTTAAATATAGAAATCTCATTGCACATATTCAAACCTTAAAGGTGTGCATTATGTTGTTATACCAAACAAGCATTAGATACAAGAGTAGACATGAAAAACAATGGAATAGTATTAAAATCACAAAATTATGATAGATACATCGAGTTTAAATAGTTACATCTAATCATAGATTAGTGGTAGATTTTGATGCAAAGTTTAGGAAGACAACAATATTTAATTGCAATTTATAATTAAGATGAGTAAAATATATATAATAAAGAAATAAACATAATTATTTCAAAATATCATATAAATTCTAAGTAACAATAATCAACAATTAAAGATGTTAAAAATATACATTTATATAAAGGATCTTAACTCTTAGTGTATCAAAAAAACTCATCGATAATTGAATTAAAGATAAAATATTCAGTTATTTTCAAGAAATTTATCTTCTTCCGTACTATATAATTTTGTATGGTTATCTTTGTTGCTGAAAATTCTGAAGTAACTATATCATAATAGTTGAGATAAGACAAAGAACTCAATCAAGTAAATAATATGAATTTACTTTTTCATATTGTTAAAGTTACACTTAATTTTGAGATGGTTGAGAGTTTTTCAAACATGAATGACTAACGATATCAACAATAAAATGTTGAAATTGACATCTAAATTTAATCTTATTTTGCTCATTGAAATACAAAGGACAAATTTTTTGTACAAAAAATACATGTGTTATCAATATTAAATGATTTATAAAAATCTCAATGATCTTATGACTTCTGTTGTAAAGTTTGACTGTAACACCCAAAATAATAATTAATAAATTGAGTTATTGTTAATGAGTGTGTATGATTTTGAGCTTTTATGAAATGATTGTTATATGATTTTTTTATGTGCCTAGTGTTAGTTGAATAAATTGTGCAATAGACTAATAGTTTAAAATATATTTAAGATTTGAATAACATAATTAATTAAGAGAATAAAATAGTGTTATCAGTGGCGGAATACACCTAGAAGGGGGTTGAGTAGGTGTGGCGGAGCTCAAGTTCCACTTTTTGGGTTTTTACACACTTGCTGAAAAAGGGCCAGTTAATCGATTAAGCATTGTTCATAATCGATTAACCAGTAACAGAACCAGAATGATCAGAACAGAAACTTGCACAGTTATTAACCAACACACAAACAGATATGCAACAGATACTTTTATGCAAGATTAACAAGAACATAGCAAAGAACAAGCATGCAAAATATTAGCTTCAAACTCGCATTAAAACATCTTGAAATATAAAAGAGAAAGGGATAGAAAAGATTGTGCAGGGATTTTATCCTGATTCATTTTGTTGTCCACTGCAAAACTACATCTAGTCCTCCCCTCTGATTTGGGAGATTTTCCTTCTTCACTATAGAACACAATGTACGTTACATACACGCTTCCAAATACCAAACTTGAACGTTCCCTTCTTGGAACCCAAAGAACTTCGTCACCCTTGGTTTGACCTTTCCCAAAACCGCCTCCCAAGAAAACCTTTCTTACGCGATTCGGCCTCAACCAAGGTATCGCTCTTTATCCCAAGACCTCCAAGTCTTTGTGTGAAGAACACCTTACCTAACCGCAGCTAGGATTTTCCCAATCCTTGAATTAACAATGCTTTGAGTTATGAATGAGTACTTAATACTCGTCGGATATTACAATAAAGATCAAAGCCTAAAAACTAAGCAAGAACTCACAAGACGTCCTAGTCTAATATGAATGTTCATGCATGAGGATTCTGAAAATATGCAATCATAAAGAACTATCTCTTTTTCTTTTCAAGAAACATAAGAATGATGCAAGAAAGCTTTTCAAAGAATCATGCAATACGAATATGTAAACTAAAGCCTTAGCATGATCTAATCTTTCTCCTAATTCAACATTGTCTAATAAATTCTAACAATGATGATCTATATCTTTTCTCTGTGTTTTTCTCTCTCTTTTTTCTTCTTAGCTGTTTCTGTAATTAGCTAGTATTTATACAAAACAGATTTTGCCTCTAAAAATGGTTTTTCAGTTATGCAGTTGAAATAGCAGAAAACACTCACATTAATCGATTAAGTCATGGGGTTAATCGATTAACCAATGTATTTTTAATACATGATTAAATGGTAAACTACTTATATGATATTTGCTCATGCAATACATGATTTCCAAAATATAATATATTTAATGTACAAAATCAATGTATTCAAATGCATGAACCTAATTATCATCTATTTCTAGATGATGTCTCATTTTAGTGGACTAATTAGTTTATTAAGTCTTGTGAGACTCACACCTAGGTTTACCTAACCTAGACTCAATATTTATGGCGAACATCTTAGACTTCTAAAAAGATAATAAAGAATTATAACCTAAGTCTAATAAGACACCACTTGAGCTTTCGGCAGGTTGATTGTTGAGTCATCTTCAAGCTTTAATTAATTCTTTGGCCTCATCAAAACTTTGCTAATGCAATCCTTGACACTTTGCACTTTCAATCTCCCTTTTTTTATGATGACAATTAGTGTGTATGATTTTGAGCTTTTATCAAATGATTGTTATATGATTTTTTTATACCTAGTGTTAGTTGAATAAATTGTGTAATAGACTAATAGTTTAAAATATATTTAAGATTTGAATAACATAATCATAATCAATTAAGAGAATAAAATAGATAGAGTTATTATTTAATAGTAAATAAGATATTAGATTAGTTTATATATAAGAGTAAGGAGAAAAGGAAACCCTAGTAGCCACAAGAGAAAGAAAAGAAAACTAGGAAGGGAAAGAACAAGGTTTCTACATAATCTCATTATCATGTAACACCAAAATCCCTTAAAACTCCATGAAAAAAGAATAATTGAAGGTAGATTGGTAGATGTTATTTACAGTTTATTTTACTACAAATTCTCTTGTATATAGTTTTATCATCAATTGTTGCAAATAAAATACTCATGACTTTTTTTTCTGCATTTTTACATATAATTGTCTTCATACTGTCTTTATTTTATATAAATAGATGTAGGTGTTCATTGTCAAATTAATTAAGATTTAGGTTTATGAATCTTTATGAGGTTAGCGTTTTGTCTCCTTAATTCCATAGTGAAATTCATATTGTACCATTCTATTCCTTTGCTACTAGATCACCCTGTTAGGAATGTTTCAAATTATTGAATTGAATTATATGTTATAACATGGAAACAAAATTAGTAGTATATTTAAGTCATTATGAATAATTGTTGGTACCTATATTATTATTATTATTATTATTATTATTATTATAATTATAGCAAATGAAGGTTAGCTTAGATAATCATGATATAGGTATATAGGCGTCTTATTATTGTTACACTGATAGGTATATTTAACATTCAACAAAACTTGTATTTGATGAACAACCTTAGACATATATAATACAACAGAGGCTAATGTTTCATTACACTAAATTAATAGCATATATTCTCACATTGGCCTTTAAAGAAATATATATATATATATTTTGTTCCTAGCTTTCTTTATATATGGATATTGAAAATATTATGATGTTATATTTTGTTATGTGATGTTTTTATCTTTATTTACTTATAATCATCCAAATATGTTCTTTGATGATTATTGCTAGGATTTGTGATTCAATTATGTGTTAGAAATTTATAATTTCTAATTAAGGTGGACATGATATATTTAATACAATGATATCAGTTATTTAATTTCGAGGTTACATTATAAGTGATCTAATTACTGGCACCCCATAGGGGATAATGAGAACCCTATAAGTTAACGGATAAGGAATGTTATGGTCCTCAATACACCAAATCACAAATAGTTTTCACTTGTCTCCATCAGAGAGAAGACGATGATCCCAAAATGAATTAAGGATTTGGTTTAGGAAGACCATCATACCAAAACTCTCTCAAAAGGTATATCAAAGGAATAGATGAGAGAACATGGGTTCGGGTATGACTTTATATCCTTGTTTTATATAATTTGTGAGAATCATGAGATTCAAGATCCTAGGATTGGTATTTCACCAATCATCAGGAAATATCTAACATTATGTTTATTGTAATGGGGTCTATAACCCAATTATGTTAAGCGATGAAGGGAATCTCTAGATCTATTGACTGGCCTGGGCATAGGCAACCGAATTCTCAGTCGCATGAAGGCAGGCTTATTCCCAGAAATGGGATAAGACATTTTTACGAACTCGGGACACTAAGTGAGGGGCAGGCACCTCCAGCAGGCATGTTGTGTGCAAAAACTTTTAATCATGGACTAAGAGTTTGAGGCGATTAATCCTATATGCAAATTGATTGACGTGTTATTATGTGTCATATTTATATTTCTCTTATTTCTATTTAAGTTATGTGTAATGAGGTAGAATATAAAATTAAGTGAAAAGATTTTAATTTCTATTTTGTTGTTCCTTACGAAGATTTTCTATACTTGTTACAGCTAGAAATGTCATATTTTCAAAGGTTTTGTCATTATGGTGTTACTTATATTTTTATCTCACTATACTTAGGTCTTTGACATTTCTAGGGTCTTCTAAGAAATGACTGAGTACCATATGGTAGAACCGCAAACAAGCCACTATCATAGATGATAGCTTATTTTTATTTGCTAATTTTATCTTGTATGTTCTATGAACACATTTATTTGTTTGAGGGTATTTTAAGACTTTGTTCTTATCCTCTTTAGATGAAGTCCAGTTTATTATGTGAAGTTAAGTTAATGATATTTTACTTCATTTTTATATTTGAGGTGTTATTCATATACATCCAGGAAAGTTTAATACTATAGAATTCTTTGTTTATGGACATGTTTCCGCTCGTATATTATTATCCAAATTAAGGTGTTATATTGACAAAGACAATTAATGATCCTCATAATTTATTTTGTAAGTATAAATCATTACAAACTCAAATAAAATCATAATATTATAAGTAATATTAACATTTACACATGTAAAAAAAACTTATTCATTATTTATATTTTTTAGAAGTCTACACAAATTACACTTCACATATTTATCAAAATACAAATTGAAGAAAAATGTTAGCTCCAATGAGTACTTTCATGAAGACATCATTGGAGTGTAAGTAAAAGGATAAAAACTAATAGTTTAATACACAAGTCATAATATTATATACAATATCAACATGTAAAGAAACTTATTTATTATTTATAATTTTTAGAAGTCTACACAAATTACACTTCACATATTTATCAAAATATCAAATGAAGTCATAATATTATAAGCAATATCAATATTTACACATGCGAAAAACTTATTCATTATTTATAATTTTTAGAAGTCTACACAAATTACACTTTACATATTTATCAAAATACAAATTGAAGAAAATGAGAGTTTCAATGAGTATCATGAAGACATCATTTGAGTGTAAGCAAAAAGATAAAAACTAATAGTTTAATACTCAAGTCAAATTTTCTTTTTTTCTTTTTTTTCAAAGCTATCCAAGAAATAGAGTTTTTCACTCATTATAATTTTCTAAAACGACGAGAAAGTAATAATTAAAAATCATTTCCTTTATAACTTGAATGCTCTGAAGAAATTCCTTATCACTAAACTATGGGATTTTGCTTTTCATTTTTTTTGTTAAATATCAAATTTGATTTTTCCTCAATAGAATTATTCCCAACATTTTTATTATGAAATAATCTTCTATTTCTCTTACTCCACACACACACACACACACACATATATATATATATATATATATATATATATT
Organism: Lupinus angustifolius; assembly: GCF_001865875.1. Lineage (NCBI taxonomy): Eukaryota > Viridiplantae > Streptophyta > Magnoliopsida > Fabales > Fabaceae > Lupinus > Lupinus angustifolius. Next base: position 17,906 of record NW_017718263.1, read on the forward strand.
AGTTGCCAAGCTAGCATAAATAAACATCTGAGATGATTATTAGAAAACTTTTGTAATTTTTTTGGTTTCTCACTTGTATTTTCGCACTGGAGGCAATCATGTTCGACCGGGAATATCCATAGATATGTAGGGCTAACTCTCCTATCGGATATTTTTTCCATCCACAAGATCAAACCCAAAACCTTGCTTAAAAGGAATCAAGCATATACCACTTGAACCAACATTTGTTGATAGAAAACTTATTGTAATTTAATATTTCAAACTTGAAACTATTTCTAAACAATTATGAAATTGAAGTGTGGTTAATCTATAATGAATTATTATTTTTCTATGGGATCACCAAATTTTTTTTAGCCTATTATCTCTATATATTTAAAAATAATACTTGTTTAAAGGCCATTTATATTTTAATCCGTGAAAATGGTAATTTTTTTATAAAACATCAGAAAATGTGAATAATTTGTGTTTGTAATATAGGATACATTATCATTTATTCATAATATCTCATTTTAAAATAAAAAATTTATTTCCAATGATTGGAAGCCAAATCAAAATATTAATAGATGAAAACAAATATTTTCTGATTCACCGCTCACATACAAAATTAAAAATTGAATAAAAAATAAAATGATATCTAATTTAATTGGATTTGATGTACTTCACCTATAAATTGGAGAAAAAATAGGACATGAAAGTAAGGAAATCGAAAAAAGTTTTTTCATCAATCATAGGTAATACTAATAATGTTTGAAATATTAAAGTTCATGGAAGAAATATATGGATATTAATTTGATATTATTATGTAATTATATTTATATATATAACATTTCGTTCAATTTCTCTTTCTACCAGGAAATCTGTAATGTCAATTGATTATCTTAATAAATTATATTTGCACTCATTTAGTATTATCTTCTACTATGTATAACAATTATATTGAGGGCTAAGAAAAGTTATACACCCTATAGTTGTTCCTTCACTAATTGTTTTTGCTTTCCCACATATATTCTCGTACTAGAGACAATTTTATCTGAACCGGAAATTGAAAGTGTGCATGTCAAGAGGAACACTTTGGAAAGCTCTCCTTGAACGTCATGGTTTTGATGAGGACAACTTGTGCCTAAAAGTGCTTGAAGATCACCAACAAATCAACGTGCTTAAGTCTTTTATTTGGTACTAGGCTTAGACTAGATTCTAGTTTAAGTTGAGTCGAAGGCTTAGGGCACCTAATACATGTCTCATATGCATATATCTTTTAAATCATTTCATCCATGAGATATGTTCATTTCATAATATGTTCATGCATTACATAAATACATGTATATGTGCATTCTAGGCATAAAACTAAGTGTTAAACATGTATCATCTAAGTGCATAACGTATTTGATGTTTTGTATTTTAAAATACACATTTTATTTACTGTTAATCGATTAACCATACCTTTAATCGATTAACCCAACTGCTGTGAAAAGTGGTTGCTACTGGAACACGTTTTTGAAATGCAGTTAATCGATTAAGGCTTTACGTTAATCGATTAACCTAACTGATTTTTAAGTTGTTGAAACTGAAAAACTGAAAAACAGAATCAGTTATGATTTTTAGTCCCGTTAATCGATTAAGAAGGCATTTAATCGATTATCTGGGGTTCTGGACTGATTCTTTATAAACTGCGTTTTCAGAATTAATCTCATAAGTTGCATGTTGCATTTATTAGAGAGTTAGAGCATTCTACGTGTTAATTGTTGCATCTATTTGTTAAGTGCATTAGTGAGTTTAGAAATGAGAGATTCCTTGCTTTAGGATTGAGTGCATTTCATGTTATAATCTCTCATGTTTTCCCTCACATGTTCATGCATATTTTGATGCGTTTTTCATGAAGTTTATGATTCTGTAACTTCTGTTTTCATAACTAATACTTGTCATTTCACATGAGTTTGTGTTAGATGTGCATTAGAGTAAAGCCTTCTTGTTGTATTTGAGCTTAGGAATAGCTTAATTTTACTCTTGTAATTCTTGAATAAATTGTTGTAAAGGGAATCTCTTGGTGTCGTATCACCAGTAGAGATTGTGTGTTTCTTCATAGCTTAGAGTGTAAGAAAAGGAAAGAACGAGAGATTCTTTGGCTGGGGCTACGCCGAAAGAAACGTTTTCTTTATCGGTAGGAAGGGAGTCAAACCATTGAATAGTTTCTTTGATTTCTTGTCATTTGCTAAGTGTTGTAATTGGATAATGTGTTTGTAAATTACATTGATTCGATTATAGTGAAGGAAATCTCCCAAGTCAGCCGGGAGGCCTGGATGTAGTTTGCAGTGGACAGCAAACGAACCAGGATAAAAATTCGATTTGCAGGATTTGTTTCTCTCTCTCTCTTTACTGTTTTCAATCGATTAATAATTGGATAATGTGTTGTAAATTACATTGATTCGATTATAGTGAAGGAAATCTCCCAAGTCAGCCGGTTATCGGTTCTGTTATCGGTTATCTGTTCTGCATTTAATCGTTTCTGTAATTGCTTACTGGTTCTGTTTAATCGATTAATATTGCTGTGTTAATCGATTATCCTGTTTCTGTTAATCGATTAAAACTGTTTCTGTTTAAAACTGTTCTTTTTGTTAATCGATTAAGATTGTGCATATAATCGATTATCTTTCTTTCCTTAATCGATTAAGTAGGGTTGATTCAGCATTAAGTGTTGATTTGCGAAAAGCGGTAATTCTAACCGCGACACCTATTCAACCCCCCCCCCTTCTAGGTGTATTGTAACCACTGATACCTAACAGAAACATTCACAATTACGTGGGGCTAACTCTCCCAGCGGACATTTTTTCCATCCAAAAGACTCGGACACGAAACCTTTCTTAAAGGGAATCAAACATGTACCACTTAAACCAATGTCCATTGGTGCTCTTTCACTAATTGTGTCTGTAACGCCCCGAAAAATACTTCTCAAAAACATTACGGAAAAATGGGTAAAAAATTTTTTTGAATAAAGAGATTGTATAAAATTGTTTCCTTTTTAAAACCTTCCTTTTCCGGGACATCACTTTAAGTAACTCAAATGCGGAAAATCAACTTATCGT
>NW_017718264.1:0-924 GCF_001865875.1 Lupinus angustifolius
TAGATGATTAAATATTTTAATCATTATTTACCATGCTCGGCCGACCTTAAGTCATCTCCCTCAGGAATGCTTCTTGTGGGTCCCGATCTTACGTTAACACGTAATACAAAGGAAATACATCCCACCACTACGACCATCGCTGAATACCCTGGACGGTCCCAGACCAAGCCTCTTACGGTCAGCCGATCTCGCTACGTGGTATCCCGGGTTCCTTTCTGGGTAGTGCCCCAATTCACATCATAACTCAAAGGGTAACGTCCCTACCACTACGACCATCGCTGAATCACCCTGGACGGTCCCAGACCAAGCCACTTACGGTCAGACGATCTCGCTACGTGGTAGCACGTATCATTTTCTGGGCATCGCCCTAAATCATACATCCTTCTCGGATTACTTTCTTTAAAATTAATTTTCGAGTTTGACTATTTAATTCCAATACCTAGGATATTTTGCTTTTTATTTCCAATTGCGGTGTTATACCAAAGTGGTTTTTATATCACATACACATACTAGGGTTATTACATCTTCCACCAATCAATCCAAATAGTCAAACACAATTCATATCTCTCGCCCAAGCGGGGACTAGTCGCCCAAGCGACAATTCATCTTTAAATCCTAAATCAACTGGAGCTTTCCTTGCCTAGGCGAAGGTATTATCGCCCAAGCGAGAGAGTTCTAGAAACTCCTTAAGTTCTGGAATTTATTTTTTCTTTTTTTTTTCGCCCAATCGAGTTTTTGCTCGCCCGGGCGGACTTTCGCTCGCCCAGCGACGCCTCGTTCGCCCAGGCAAAAATCTTGGAAATTTTTTTTTTCGCCCAATCGGGTTTTTGCTCGCCCGGGCGGACTTTCGGTCGCCTAGGCTCGCCCCGGCGATGCCTGGTTCGTCCAAACTACTAGGATTTGGACAGAATGCTAATTTTTGCC
>NW_017718265.1:0-3052 GCF_001865875.1 Lupinus angustifolius
ATATAAATATAAATCTATATGTTGAATACTTTTTTTAGCTATTTAAAGGAATGTTCCGTAATTTATTGTTATTTAATAATGCATATAAGGATCCACTCTAACATAGTAGTGCTGAGAAGCTGATATATTAAATTTTATTTGTATGATCATTTTTTATTAAGGAGAATTACCACTTAATTATTTTGATGGTTGATGGGGCTATTACTCAATTATGTTATTGATGAGGGGATCTATAACTCGATGATGATGATTGTTGAGTGAATACATGATTCAATTTTGTTGTTTGTTGTTTGTCAATAGGGTATTAGGATTTGTCGATTAAACTGAGCACAAACAAACAAATTCTTTACCGCATGAAGACTCACTTACTCTAAAAAACAAGGTAAGACATTCCTAAAAACTTGGGACATTGGGTGAGGGGTAAGCATGTCACATGTTGTGTGCAAACTTTTAATCATGTTTTTTGATGTTTGCGATATTTAATGCCATAAATTCAAATTGATTATATTTACTTGTTAAATCAGCTGCATAGGGAGGAAGAGAGAAGGGAGAGGAGAAGAAGAAGAGAGAAGGGAGAGGAGAAATGCAAATGGAATTAATGATTGAGATAAGGCCAAAGGGCCAATACATATAGGAAGTTAAGTAAATACTAAAAGATAAGACTACCCTTTACTAATAACTAAAATGCATTTAACATTCCCCCTCAAACTCAAGATGCGTTAATCGAAAGCATCGAGAGTTTGTTAGTCAAGAAATGAAAACGTTGAGTAGAATGAGGTTTGGTAAACAAATCAGCAATCTGCAATGAAGAAGAAATGAAGGGTAAGGTGATGGTGCCATGTTGGAAGTGGTGACGTGTGAAGTGACAATCAATCTCAATGTGTTTAGTACGCTCATGAAAGACAGAGTTATGAGCGATTTGAATAGCACTCTTATTGTCACAGTACATGGGAGTGGGTTCAGGTTGATCAACACCCAAAGAAGCAAGTAACCAACGCAACCAAACTATTTCAGCAGTGGTGGATGCCATAGCACAATACTCAGCCTCTGTAGAAGATCGAGAAATAACATCCTGCTTCTTACTCTTCCAAGATATGAGAGAATCTCCTAGAAAGATACAGAAACCTGTAGTAGACTTGCGATCAGTAGGATCCCCAGCCCAATCAGCATCTGAATAAGCAGACAATGTCAAGGAAGAAGTTGAAGAGAAAAGAAGACTCTGAAACTGAGTGCCTCGAAGATAACGAAGGATCCGAAGAACAGCTGCCCAATGAACAGTAGTAGGAGAACTCACAAACTGGCTAACAATGTGCACTGCATAAGCAATATCGGGTCTGGTAATGGTCAGATACACCAAACTACCAACAAGAGTGCGATATAGAGTAGGTTCAGAGAGAGGAACACCATCAGAAGATGTATATCTAGCATTAGTCTCAAGAGGACTGTCAACAGCTTTAGTGTCAGATAGACTAACCAGATCAAGAATATCAGCAATATATTTCGATTGGGAAAGAAGATAACCCCTAGGAGATGAGGCTACTTCAATTCCCAAGAAATATGTAAGAGTACCTAAATCCTTCATCTCAAATTGTTTTGCTAGTTGCGTCTTCAACTTTGTAATCCCATCAACATCATCACCAGTAATGATCATATCATCGACATATAAAGAGATGATAATGCAACCATGAGGAGTATTTCTGACAAATAAAGCGGAATCATGTGGACTTGAAGAGAAGCCAAGAGAAGTTATCACAATAGAGAATTTCTCAAACCAAGCGCGAGGAGCTTGTTTGAGCCCATAGAGAGATTTTTGCAGCTTGCATACTTCCCCCGGATTATGAGAAACTCCAGGAGGAGGAACCATATATATTTCTTCATGAAGATCACCATTTAGAAAAGCATTTTTGACATCCATCTGAGAGATATGCCATTGACGAACAGATGCAATAGCAATAAGAGTGCGAATGGTTGTCATCTTGGCAACAGGAGCAAAAGTTTCTTCATAATCCATGTCATATTGTTGAGCATATCCCTTGGCAATAAGACGAGCTTTGTAACGCTCAATAGAACCATCAGACTTGATCTTGATCTTAAAGACCCAACGAGAACCTATAGCACGTTTGTCTGGTGGTAGAGACACCATAGTCCAAGTACCTGTTTTGTGCAAAGCAGAGAGTTCATCGTTCATAGCCTGCTGTCAAAGAGGATCAAGAACAGCCTCGTGATAGGAGGATGGCTCAGATAACTTGTGGAGAGAGGTCAAAGCAGAAGCAAAAGAAGTAGAATAAATGTTGTAAACAAAGTCAGCGAGCTGAGTGGACTTATGGATACGTTGAGGATAACAACGAGGAAGATGAGGTGGTTGAGGATGAGGATCACCAATCTGCAGAGGGTCATGGGCAGGGGAGGGGGGGTTAGGAGCTTCATCCCTGAAATTCTCAAAATTAAAGTCATTTGGACCATCAATATCCGCAACAAATGGATCAATATGAATGAGATCAGACCTGGTAATGTTTTGAGAGTCAGATGGAATAGAATAAAAAGGCAAATGCTCAAGAAAAACAATTTTGGTTCCACTTGTTTTGTTCTTCTTCCTCATGTTGAACGGAGTAAATTGACTCCTCGATCTGCCATTGGCAGATCGAGGAGTCAATTTACTCCGTTCAACATGAGGAAGAAGAACAAAACAAGTGGAACCAAAAACCCTCAATGATGAATAATCAGGAGGATGACCATACAACCTTTCAAAAGGAGACAAACCTGAAGTAACAGAAGAAGGAATTCTGTTAATGACATGAACCGCAGTTTTGACAGCCTCACCCCAGAACTCAGAAGGAGCCGATGCTGACAGAAGCATAGAACGGGCGACGATGCTTTCTTTCAGCAACTCCATTTTTTTCAGGGGTGTCAGTACAAGAGGCTTGGTGAACTGTTCCATCAGAGGAAAGTAACTCAGAGAATTTGTTAGAGGTGTATTCACTACCTAAATCACATCGGAAGCACTTAATAACAGAGTTATATTGAGTATTAACCAAAGCACGAAAATGACAAT
>NW_017718266.1:0-21727 GCF_001865875.1 Lupinus angustifolius
AACTGCGAATCTGAAACTGAGATCTCCGATCTGCGAAATGCGGAGGCTGATCTACCACTGCAAAGAAGAAGAAAATATGATGGAACCCATATTAGATCAGCTTCTCTTGATACCATATTAGATCAGCTGCATAGGAAGGAAGAGAGAAGGGAGAGGAGAAGAAGAAGAGAGAAGGGAGAGGAGAAATGCAATATTGGAATTAATGATGGAGATAAGGCCAAAGGGCCAATACATATAGGAAGTTAAGTAAATACTAAAAGACAATACTACCCTTTACTAATAACTAAAATACATTTAACAATATTGTCATAATGAGTCATATTTATGCTAAAGATTAATTATATTATAATTTAAAGTAATGAAATATACTAATTTTTATGGAAATTTTTCATACTCGTGACAACTAGAAATGTCATATTTTTAAAGTTTTTGAAATATCAGTACTCAAAAGTTTTCTGTCAGGTGATAGTAAACTATGTTGAAGACTTATTGCACGTGATCTTGCACCAGGTTTTTTTATTTATAATTTTTATTCTATAAATTATTTTAGAGAATGTTTATTAAATTTAGGGGAAATGCATAAAATCCTCTAACTTTATGTTTTTTTTGTAAATAGACGAACTATTTTTGTTTTTTAATTACCCCTTAAACTTTATTAGTTTATGAAATTGGTTCTTACATAAATATTGTTAAAATACTCATAAATAAAACTCACAATAATCGCAATGCAACAATTCATGTTAGTCAATATTAATATCCTAATGAAACCAAGATCAAGAGAAAATCAACCAGCTGACTAAGCACCACCAAGAGAATAAGTAATGTTGTTTTTATGATATGAATCACCTAAAGAATATTAACACCTGTAGTTAGCTAGACACTGAAACTTTAGCATCTATTTTAGGCCATATTATTCTAGGGGCTTAAAGGCACTACTTTTCTGGTCTATGTAGGGATTAATTTTACTAATAATTAAAGTTTAAAGTGTAATTAAAAAGAAAAAATAGTTCATGATACATATTTACAAAAGGCATAAAGTTTATGGTACTCTCATAGATTTTTCCCTTAAATTTATGATGATTTGTGTATAATATTCTACCCTTTTACTTTAGTTCTATAGTCATTGTAAAAAGTTAACTTACCTTTTTAATGTATTTTATTTTATATTTTAATAAGATATAAATATCAATTTTACTAAATAGATTAATTAATCATTATATAATTTGTAACCTCTCACTCTGTATAATAATTCATCTGTATGGAGATCTGAGATTTCCACTTCCAGCTGTACATCCAAAGGGGCACTGAGGACAAGTCATTGTTGTGGTCTAAGGTTGATGATTTATTAATACCATATTCATCTTCAAACAGGTTAAGATATTGGTATAATGGTATAATGGTTCAACTTATGGTTCACTAATTAAATCGCTTACCGGCGAAATTAGATATACATTATTAATATTAATGTTAAAAAATTAATAAAGACCAATATTTTTTATTTTCATTAAAAAATAATTTTAAATAAAAACTGACCGGTATGACTGGTACAGTCCAATTGAAAATCGCCTTGTATGATCGGTATGATTGCGTAATCAGTATAATTATTGTATCTATCAATATTGGGACTGGTTCACCGGTTGAATCGGCCTCAAAGATAGATGAGAATTAATTAAGAACAAAAAAGCAATTTGTTTCCTTTTTTGAATTCACATATTTTCTTTCTTGTTTTAAAAATATTGTATAGGAGGATGCCAGTGAGCTTTCACATTGCCAGTTCAACTTTTCTAAATTTGTAGTTGTCATATATTGCATTTAAGTTGAAATAAGTGATTTGTAACAATATTCCTTTTCATAGAAGATAAGAACAATTTTAGGATGGGCTTATTATACAAATTTTCAACCTATAAACTGAAGAGTGAAATAAGTGATTTGTGAGAATATTCCTTTCTAATATGATAAACAGTTTTCTTATACATTATTTTTTAGTATATAATCCTTATTAAGTAAACTTAAAGGAGGTGGCATACATTTTCTACAATTAAATACTATTTTTATCTAACATACTAGATTGATTTGGTTAACATTCGTTATCTTTATTTCAACCATTATGATGCATGAATTATTGTTTTCCATTCATTTTCATCTTTGATCTTCTTATTAATTCAATTTGTATATTTTAATAGAACAAATTTGTTTTTGTATGGGTGCATGCAGAGTATTAGATTTCTTTATAATGGGTGAATTAACAATTCTCTAACAATCTTGAATCTCATTATTCTTACATAAACAAAGAACAAAGAATAATACAAATACATATCTTTGTTCTTTGGCTTCGGTATGCCTTAAGAGTATTGATATGACTAAATCTTTAAATTCAGTAAGTGATCTTTCATTTTCTCTCAGGAGAACATTGCTTTTGATCACGGTGAAAAAAGGACAAGTAAATGAAACAAAAAAAATGACAACCTCAAATACACAAGTTGGAGAACATTGCTTTCGATCACGGTGAAAAAAGGACACAAGTAAATGAAACAATGCAATCATTTTGTTAATAGGTTAAGTAAAACACACTTTGTCCTTAATTCACTTGATCTTTTTTCCAATTTGAACCTTTATTTTTCGCGGTGCCCAATAAACCGCGTTACAAATTGAACTTTCCCTGCATCGTTTGCACTTTGTTTTCTTCTTTCACGTGCAACCCATATGCCCCCCATTGACATAGAAAAAGAAGAAAAGGGGAAAAAGAAAAATAAAGAAAAGATCATAAAATAATGGTCAATAAAAACAAGCTCAAAGTGTCTCATGCTTCGTTCTATTGATTACATTTTACGCTAAAAAGAATATCTTGTTCATGTACCCCATTAAGGATACTCCCATCTCATCACATCTACCAATGGAAGTGACATTCAAAGCAAAGAGTCAAACCACCAAATTATACATTTTCACTATGATAACATACTTTTCAACATGTGTATTTTAATGGTCTGCCAACAATAACATGTTACCATTAAATATTTTTAATTTCATACTCTAAAGGTGACATTGTCTTAAAATGTCTGGCAACAATAACATGTTACCATTACTTATGTACAAGAGTAATGAAGCAACTTAATTAACCCTTTTTGTTTTAATAACCAAACATACCCCACTTTTATTTTTAAATTCTAAAATACCCTTATTCTCCTTTAACTCACTGACAACATAAACCTAGCTATGAATGCTATGGTGTCCATGAAAATGAGTACATGATCATACGAGTTGCAATAGAATAAGGGTCATGTGTTGCAAATTGTCCATGAAAAACATATACTCATGAATTAGAGTATCCATAACCGATTATGAATATAAAGGAATGTGTGAAGCAAATTGTTCATGATTCAACATACACCTATGAAACAAACAATACAACAAAATAAAGCATTTACACAAGGTAAATCAGCCAAAACCGAAGCAAAATTAATACTAAAGCCCATACACTTGCTACTTTAATTGGGCTTGTGGCCTAAAAGGCACCAAATAGCTTATATGCATAGTAGCTTATAGCTCCCTAAAAAATTTCCTAAATTTTCCCTCTATATGAGAAAATACTATAATGATTTTGTTGGGATGCTAGCAATATATTATTATATAAAGTTTTCCATTTCATAGGATCAGAATAGAGATGAGAGACCAAAACTATATATTGGACTCAAATTCCTTATAACAACTTATATTAATTTGAAGCATCTCATAGCCCTTGACACATGAGTATGCAAGAGCTTGTAATCTTTATTTTATTATATTATATTGGTAGAGCTCAAAACTCATGAGGGTATAAGCACAATTTGTAGAACCTCATTCATAAATTATGTTCTCTTCTTTTATATTTATTTATTGCATTTTATTTGTTTGTTTGTACCAAATGATGTGCAATGGTTACTTCTGTTGCACCAACAATCAGCAATAGAGCCAATTGATAGATGTTTCTTAACCTAGCACCAGATTTATAGTGGAGAAGTTTAAATGAATTAGTAACATTGTATTGTGGCATGAAAGGTGAAGGACATGTTGGATGGACAAGGTCTGACAAAGGTAGTGCTCGAGAATGCTAGATGAGTTGAAGGAGAAGGAAATATGGAGGGATCGTGGTGGGGACCACAACTGTGTTTGATCCAGAATCCCAAAAATCCATATATAGATTAGGACCAAGGTGGAACATTAGACTCTAAGACAATTGCTGGCAATATTTATCTAGTTGTTGAAGAATGTGATTTCATTTGAAATGAGAAATGGTGTATCCTTATGGCATGTATGTTCGTGACATTATGGAGAAGGATCTTAATTTCTAGAGAATCTATAAAAACATAAGAACGTTGACTTACTTTGATGTGGGTGTAATGCAAAAAATGACTTGGATGCAGGGTGTAATACCGGAAGTGGTAGAAGTGTAGGATGTGACACACACATTGACTTGGATGCAAGATGTGTGACACGAACATTGCTTTACATTAATGCAAGGTGTGTGCTATGAGTATACTCTTTAAGATGGAGTGTGATAGTTATTTTAAATTTTGATTGTTGGATTAGACAATGGTAGTAACAGTATAGGCTTTCCAAGATTTAGCTTGATTGAGTATTGAAGAGGATGGTTGTTGGTGAACTTTGGTATAGAAGATCCATAATATTGAAAGTTTCACTTAGGCGGCATTTTCTATTGGACGATGGTACAGGAAGTTACACTACATTTTGGATATCGAAAATCTTGGTAACATCATTAAGGATACTCGGAAAGGCTTATACTAGATAGGGGTGGAGAACGCTTTTATGTAGAAGTGTTGTTAGAGAGTTATGCTTTGGGCAAGGTAGAGTCAAATATTCACTAAAATGAAAATGTTGAATACATTTCCTAACTAATGTAATATTCGTCTATTTCATTGAGATGCTTAAAATATATTATTATATAAGGTCTCCGTCAATATATAGATATTTACAATAGGAATGGAAATAATAATTAATTCTCTCAAATTTTAAGTTCAACTTTAAGCTATCGAAAAACCTCAAATTACATAGATTGTACCGTCGAACTCACAAGTGGCATTGGTATACTTAAATCCACAAAGGCACAACAAAAATATGTTAAATCACACCGAAGAGAGGGGTTCTACCAATGGAGGAGAATGGGGAGAAGTTGCGCTTTTGGAAACAAATTATCACTTGAAATAGGATGATGAGTAGAACAACATACTAAAAGATCGAAAGATTTCATAAAGGTTTTATGAACTAAAAAATTGTTTAGACAACGAAATCTACCTTAGAAATTCTAAATAGAAGAGAGAGCTTCTATTTCTTGTAAATATAAAAACTTTGGTGAGAAACTGAAGACTGTTTTTAAAAAAAGAATTCAGAGTCACTCGATCCCTTTATCAAACTCGAGTTACAAAGGATGAAATGACGAAAGTTGTTATGAGTATGCATTCCTATAAAGCTCCTGGCCTGGATGGTTTTAGCCTATCTTTTTTAAGAAATACTGACAGTTGGTGGGAGATAATATTTGGAAGCTTGTCTTTGATGCTTTCAAGTTTAGTTTTTCGGATACTCGGATTGTTGAGACTCTTATTGTTCTTATTCCCAAGTTGATTAATTAATATAAACCAAGGGAGGCAACCTATGATTATGAAGGACAATCTTACAAGTAGGAGAGCCACTTGGAGCCCACATTCTTGGAAGGAAATTATGATAGTTTTTAGTTATTATTTTATTGCATGAATAAATGAGAATAATTATCATGAATAGTCTTAGGATTTATTTTAATTATTGTCGAAGTAATTTATTAGTTTCATTAAAATCATGTAAGTTGGAGGTTGGGAATTTATTTTAATTCCTTGTAATAAGGTCCAATAGTGGCTAATGGTTAAGTCCTAGGAGGGCACAGCTAGACCATGTGGAATCATCATAATAATTAAGCAAGGAGATAACATTGATAGGCTAATTTCAAATTAGCATGGAGAGAGTCTAATAAGGCAAGTTTCTATCAATCCAATCACCCTAGAAATAAATGAAGGATTCGAAAGCAAATGAATGACCATTTCAAATTGGTTCAAACTTATTTCAAGAAAGGCAAGTAATCAAGTCTCATTCAAGGCATTCAAGTCAAAGATCAATCAAGAAAGACAAGTAATCATATCTCATTCAAGGCATTCAAGTCAAGCTACATGGCTTGTGGAGCCTTCCCCCTTCATTCTTATCCATTTTCTTTTATCCAAACATAAAAATAAAAATACAAATATATATATTGATTGTGCCTTACGTTAAACCATACACATTCATATACTTTTCCTCCCATATTTATCATAAAACCGTGACACAAAACGTGGCCATTATATAAAAGTGTTATTCCGCGAGTCAAATTAAGTTTCAGGCAAGAACGATCGACAAAGAAAGCAAACCATCCCCTGAAGGTTCACATCACTAATCCAACTTCTCTGAGAGAGCTTCATGCTATTAGCCTTTGAAACGTGGTCTACAAGTTAATCACTAATGTGTTGGTTCAGAGGTTACGACCTTTTTTGGATGAATTAGTTGGTCCACTCCAAAGTAGCTTCATTTCTGGAAGAGGGACAATTGACAATATTATTCTGGTTCAAGAGGTTCTGCACCATATTCATAAATCCGAGGTCAGGAAAGGTGTCATGGCTTTCAAGGTGGATCTTGATAAGGCTTATGACAGAGTCAACTGAGATTTCCTTCAAGATGCTCTTTTGCATTTTGGTTTCCCTTCTATAATTGTTCACCTGATTATGTCTGTGTCCGCTCAGGGGAGGTGTCCCTTTTGTGGAACGGGTCTTGACTAGAGGGGTTTAAGCCTGCTAGGGGTCTTCAACAAGGGAATCACATGTCCCTCTTCTTGTCTGTTCTTTGCATGGAGAAGTTGTATCTTCTCATTTCTCATAAAATGGAGCTTGGTGAATGGCATCTGATAAGGATTTCACGAAGTGGTCCCCATATCTCTCACCTGCTTTTTGTAGATGATGTTCTCTTGTTTTGTAAGGCTACCAATTCTCAGGTCTAGATGGTGTCATCAACTCTTCAAGAGTTTTGTCAAGCTTCAGGATTGAAGGTCAATGTGCAAAAATCAAAGTTTAATTGTTCGGAGAAGGTGACAAATAGAAGAAAGGCCAACTTTATGAATGTTCAGATGATGTTCTCTGGGTATTCCTCTTTTTTAGGGAAAGGTTACTAGAAGTGTCTTTAACCCTATCCTGGAGAAAATTCAGAAGCGTATGGCCACTTGAAAAGCTAACCTCCTAAATAAGGCAGGTCGCGTGTGACTTGCAAAGTCTGTTATTTCTTTGATCCCGATCTACACCATGCAGGTTATGTGGTTTCCTGAAAGTGTTTGTCATAGCATCGATAAGACGACTAGGAATTTTGTTTGGAGTGGTGATGTTAACAAAAGAAGTCTTAATCTGGTGAGTTGAGATATTCTCATAAAGCATCAGTATGATGGTGGTCTTGGGCTTAGGGATTCCAAAACAATGAATACTTCTCTTCTCGGTAAGATGTGTTGGAATATGTTTAATAATGGTGTTAAGTTGTAGTGTAAAGTCCTGCAAGATAAGTACCAGGGTGGTAAATCTTTGATGTTTGCTCTGCCTAAGACAATAATGTCTTATACTTTGAGGAGCATTGTGAAAGCTTCTCATGTCCTTAAGGAGGGCTTCTCCCTGCTCTTGGGAAGTGGGGATTGTTCGTTGTGGTATAAAAATTGGTATGGCCTAGACATGTTATGCAGCCATGTTAACTTTATGCATATTTCAGATACTCAGCTCCAAGTTAAGGATCTTTGGAATGAAGGCAATTGAGATTTCTCTACACTTTACACTTTGGTTCCCTCTAAGGTAACAAATTTCATTTGTAGCAAATTTTTCCCAGGTTCTATTGTTGAAGAAGATGGTTGGATTTGGGATGGTAATGCATCAGGAACTTATACTGCCAAGTCTAGGTATTCATGGCTTAAGCAGCTTGAAGATGATGAAGATTATTCCATTAATGTTTGGAGACTATTTTGGCGTCATGGAATTCCTGAGAAGGTGAGATCCATGTTATGGTTAGGATTTCATAAGGCGTTACCTTCCAATGATCTTCGTCACAAAAGGAACATGACCATAAATTCTATTTGTATGAGATGCCAAATAGGTGTTGAAGATCGCATGCATATATTCAGAGACTGTACAAACTTTTCCTTGTTATGGTTGAGATTTGGATGGACATCTTCTTCCTTTTGGGTGATTCAGTCCTTTAGAAGCTGGATTTTGGACAATTGTAAGGGGAGCAATGATAGTTTTTTTTTTGCAGGTGTCTGGTGGACTTGGAGATAGAGGAACAATATCACCTTTGACGATTGCCATTGGAATATTAATTTGGTACTTCGCTATGCTCACAATGATTTTTGGGAGTGGCGTCAGTTGGGGAGTAATGCAGACCTATATGTTAATACTCTCCTAGTTCATTGGTATTGCCCTCGGGTTGGCCAAATTAAAATTAATGTCGACGGGAGTTGTATAAGTGGTTCCAATATTATGGGAGAGGGTGGTGTTTTTTGAGACCATAATGGGAGGTGACTTTCAGGATTTTCAGCAAACTTCGGACATGGATCCTCTATTGTAGCAGAATTGTTGGCCACAGAGCGGGGTCTTGAATGTGGAAATTAAGTTTGTTGTAAGAGAAGCTAACATGGTTGTTGATTTCTTGGATAAGTTAGGATCTCACTCCTTTGTTCAAGATTAAGTTTGAAGCTCAGTCCCAATTGGTTGTTAAAGTTATCTTGACTAAGATCTCTTTGTTTTGCCTTAGTTTATTGTTGTTTTGTGTTTCTTTCTAATGTACCAAAAGAACTCCAATTGATCATTATCACATGGATAATTGAGAAATTCGAGTTTTAATGATATATGTCTAAGGTGTAACTTCCATGAGTTAAAGAGATATTTTTTTGGTTATTGATTAAGGATATATGTTTTTGGTTTTGCATAAAATGAAAGATAACACAAGTTAGTGAGTTTTTTTATAAGTGAATAATTTATTAAATGAAGGAAAAATTACATACAAAAAAAAATACAAAAAATAATAACCAGCAACAATAAACCTTTATCCTAACAGTAACATTTCCAACATAAAGTTAGATTCTTAAATCCCTCCTACATACACACGATTATGTTGTTGAAGATAACGTCATTTCGACACAAGTGAATGATTTGATGATTTGTATTATTTTGTATCTTAATAATTTCACATCATCTAATTAGTCACTAATGTGAATGATTATGGTTGCTAGCACAGATCACATGCTCTTATTAACATTAATCTCAAAATAATTAAAGTACAAATAATTTGAAGCTAGTATTTTAAAAAATTAAAAATATAATAAATCCTAATTAAATTTAGTATATCTTAACTAAGTGCATGTTTGGTTCAGCTTATATTTTGTAGCTTATATTTATTTTTTGAAAAAATAAAGTGAAAATGTAAACTATGTATGTTTGGCAACCAAATGAAATTATAAACTCCGCATTTTTTTTTTGAAAAAACAAGCACAAAGTATAAGCTCCAAAATCATGCGCTGATTTATTTTTCTCTTAGATTATTTTTTTTCAATTTTTTCACTTCCCATTTTACCTCATCATAACTTTATTTCTCTCATTCTTTTTACTCTTTCATCAAACACCATAACTCTTCACAACATCACCCCAAGCTCCATAACTCTCTTTTTCCTCCAAGTTTTTATCACCACCAAACTATATTACTCCTCATAACTCTCCCTTTCCTCTCTCTCTCTCTCTATCACCACCTACTTCCACAACTCCCTACAACTCATTTTCCTCCCTCTCTACTCCCTTATGAAACAACAATATCACTCACCTTGATCCATCTCCTCATCCTTCCATCTTCATAGCAGAATCACTATATGATATTACTTTTTTATTTTGTTTTGTGATATTGTTTTGCTTTCTCTACTTCTCAATGTTTCTTTATTTCTAGAATCCTTGTATCTCCACTATTTCTTTATTTCTCTCATCTTATTTCATTTTCTCATTGTTTCTTTATTTCTTAATGTTTCTTAGATTTGTTTCTGGATCGAGGATTGAGTAACATATTGCTTTTATTTACCATATTGGTTTTATTTAAAATTCCATACAAGCCAAAAATGTAGGGGTTGTTAGAACATATCCTTGAAGACCTTCCATTTTCATTTTCTCAGCATTTTGGACTCTCACTCAAGGTAGAGATTCTCGCTTGAGTAAGCAAGGCAATTGTTTTAAGTAGATGTGCCTCACTTGGGCGACAGGTGTCGCCTGGGCGAGAGACCTATAGAGATTTTGGCCTTCAATCATGGAATTGTCGCTTGAGCGCCAGCCTCTTGCTTAGGCGGGAGGCAGACTTGGGCTTCGGCGACCCTCTCGCTTGGGCGAGGGATCCATAGCTTATTTTCCACAATTTCCATCTTTTTCAATCTTTGTTATAAATATGAGTTGATTAGTCTTGAAGTATATAGTTGTCTAAGTTTTAACAAGTATTAATTTTGATTTATGAAAAGATAGAATGAAAAATGTTCAAGAGAAAAATAAGTCTCCAGTGGATCATTCCTCTAATGAAGGAGAAAGAAAATCAGAAAAATGGAAAGATAGTACAGTTAAGCTTTTAATTGATTGTCCTATAGAGCAAGCAAATTTAGGGGAACAAACTGGTAGTGACTTGACTTCAACCAGGTGGAGGAAATCTAAGGCAAAATTTAGGATTGTCAATAAAATATCATTTGATGAGAGTCAAATTAAGAACAAGTGGGAACACTTAAAAAATGGAAAACGTGGTATAAAATATTTGGAAAGGATACTAGACTAGGTTGGAATCCTAATAAAAATAATTTTGAAGCATCGACTGAGTGGTGGGAAAGAAAAATCTTGGAAAGTTTTAACATTGAGAGTTGATAAATCAAAGTGTGATTATTATTTATTAAATTGGTGGTAATCTTAATAATTGTATCTTGGTAATTGTAGGAGCAACCTAAAGCAAAACAATTCAAAAAGAAAGGTTTAAAATTTAAAGATAAATTGACATCAATATTGCTCACGGTACAGCCACTGGTGAACATGCATGGGCACCATAATCAGGTGTATTACCTAGTAATGTTCCAAACTCGGACTCATATGAGGGTTCAGGGGATAGTGAAGACCCAACTGTTGGTGCAAGTACTAGGGGGTGGTCCTAGTGTTGGTTGTACTAATGAATTTAAAATTTAAAATTGAACAACTCTGAAGGTAATTCTTTGGGTGGAAGGAAAATAAAATATGGTGGTTCAATATCATAGAGAGAGTAAGAAAGTACAACATAAGAAGCTCACTAATTATCTTGATAAAGTACTAGGAGCAGTTCAGTCTCGCACTAGAGGTCCTATAAATGATATAAATGAAAAATTGAGTGATCGTCTTTCTATTGTCAATGTCATATGTGATGTTAAGAAGCTGCCTGGTATGGAACCTGGTTCTAAATTACTTGCTCAATCCAGCCATGTCTTGAGAGACATAGAAATAAGGAAACTATATGTGGCTCAAGGAGATGAAGACTCAAAGCTTAACTTTTTGTTATATGAAATTGATTCTCTAAGGGGATAAACTATTAGATTGTACTATTTTTAATTGTCACTTCTATAATTGATAACATATGTAGTTGTTAATGTTGGTTGTTATTATTATTAGTCATTAGGAAGTAGTCTCTTTTAATTCACAAACTCGTGTCTTTTTAATGATATTAACTATTTATTTTGTATTTATAGTATGTACCTTAATTTGTGTTGATCTACTTTGATAGCCAATAATTTGTATCTTGTATTGATGTGTTGCATGAAAAACTATTTTCACTAACATATAAAAAGATGTGTGCAGGAAAAGCTCTTACTATTTTACAAATGGTTATCACATCTCATCACAGTATCACAATAATTCAAATGAAGAAGATTTTGACAATACATAAGAAGATATATTATTTCTACCAACAATGAGTGTTGTATTGATTGTTGATCATAGCTTGAAATATTTGTGCAAAGAATCATGTCGAACTAGTGCACTAACAGGACATGAATGGGCTCAAGAACTATTATTTGGCCATGGCATCCGTTGTTATGAAAATTTTAGAATGGAAAAACATGTTTTCACACACTTTTATGACACATTAGTTAAACATGGATTAAGACATACTACAAGCATAGGGGTGTATGAAATGGTTGGCATGTTTATGCTTATTGTTGGACATGGAGTAGGTAATAGAATTACACAAGAAAGATTTCAACAATAAGGTGAAACTGTTAGTAGATGTTTCCACAAAGTTTTAGTAGCTTGTTTAAAGTTATCCATGGAACTGATCAAGCCCCAAGATCTTGATTTCAATAATGTTCATTCATGGATTCAATATAACCCAAAGTATTTGCATTTCAAAAATTGCATTGGTGCAATTGATGGAACTCATGTTCCTTGTATAGTGCCTCAAACTGAACATGCAAAATATATAGGTAGAAAGGGGTACGCGAGTCAGAATGTCATAGTCATGTGTGATTGGGATATGTTGTTATCGTAGCTCACAATATTTCTGAATGGCACGAAATAATTGTTACTAACTTAGTCACGACCAGGTCGCTCTCTTTAAGACGTTCTATGGTACCATAAAATTGTGCAAGCTAACTATCAATCACTACATCCTCAGGATAAAACAGTTCAGTTCTCTGTTATACAGTTTCTTACAACACTGTAAGAATCACTCTCGAATAGACCCATAATATGGCTACCAGTGTCAATTCTCGAATTCCCACAGTATGGCTACTCGTGCCAATTCTTTTTCCACAATACTGACTACCAATGTCAGTTCTCAAAATTCCTACTTTGACTGCCTTTGCCAATTCTCAAGTCTCACAGAAAGAAAGAGGGAGAAGGTTGTAGGAAATGCGTCGGTGGAATATAAGGGAGAGAAAGAGAAGTTGAGATGTAAACGCCTTCAACTTGGTGCAAATTATAATAAGGTAATGAGGCCTCTATTTATAGCCTAAGGCCTCCAACGTCTCTTCCACCAGCAACTCTATTACCAAAGGTTCTATCATAATGATTGAGATCTCCTCCAACAGCTCTCTAATGACTCTTTCCTTGTTGCATGTGTGTGTAAGCCCAAAAGGCCTCAGAAATTAAATAAATTAATAAATAAATAAATAGGGGTGTAAGCAGTTCCGGTTTAAACCGTGAAACAGATGAAACCGAACCGAACCGAACCACAAAATGCAGTTCGGTTCGGTTCCACGTTTCGGTTCGGTTTTTTTTATTTGGAACCATTTAAGTTCGGTTCGGTTCACGGTTTTGGAAATATTGGAACCGTTGGAACCGAAATGAACCGCATACTAAAAAATATTTTTTTTTATATATATTTGGATGGTTAGGATTTAAAGTTAGGAGATAAAATATAATTTAAAATTATTAATACAAGTAGACTATAAATAACTAAATAAGAGGCAAATTATACAACTAGAACAGAAAATACAAAAAAAAAAAATAAAAAAAAAATAAAGAAGCAAAATAAAGAAACAAAATAAAGGAACAAATTAAAAACTAAAGAAAGAAAGTAAACTAAAAGTAAGGAAGAAATGGAACGTCACTGCAGCATCAGATAGAATTAGAAAATAAAGAAGAAGAAAGAAAGAAGAGAGGGAAGAAGAAAGAAAATAGAGAAGAAGAAAGAAAAGAAAAGAAGAAAGAAAAGAGAAAGGTGAAGACCCAAGATCCAGCTTCCTAGGTGTGACTCCATAGATCTAGCTTCTTGTCATTCACAATTTATCCTTTTAATATTCTTTTTATGCTTATGCAAGTTTTTATATTCCTTATGCTTATGGAAGGTTTCAGTACATGAAAATTTATCATTGAAATAAAAGGAAACAGTTATGCAAGGAAGATCGAATTTAAAGTTTGAAAAGAATAAACAAATCCATTGTACCCTAAGCCGAAGTGGTAAAAAATATATTGCATAATATTTGTTATAATTAGAGTTTGGTGATGATAAGTAATTCAATGTTATTTTCTACTTTCCTATCCATTGTATTCACTGACTATGTATTTTTTTTAAATTATGAATCAGGCAAGATGAGTAAAACCCCGAATACAAGTGGAACTGAAGTTGGTAGTGCACCAACTCCCACAACTCCAACAAGTGGAACACATGTAGCATCTATTGAAATTACAAGTGAGGCTCCATCTATAAAAGAGGTAAGTGCTAAACGAAAGTCTTCTAGAGCTGCCTCTATTGTATGGGATGATTTTAAGAAGGAAACTAATAAGGTTGTTTGTCGTCATTGTGCAAGAGAATATTCATTAAATAGTGCAACAACTACATTGAGCAAACATATAGATAAGTGTGTAAAAAATCCAAATAAAATGCATGACAAGAAGAAAAAGACCATAGCTCTAGGGAAATATAGTGAGGGTGAAGGAACTATATCTATGAAGCTTGTTGAATTTAAGCAAGAGGAATGTAGAGCTGAATTGGCTAAAATGATAATGATAGATGAGCTTCCATTTAAGTTTGTTGAGAATCGTGGGTTTAGATCTTTTATGAGCAAGGCTCAACCACGATTCAAAGTTCCTACTCGTGTGACTATTGCTAAGGATTGCATGCAACTCTATAGGGAAGAAAAAGTATTATTGAAATCTTTGTTGGAGCTTAATCATCAAATGGTTTCATTCACAACCGATACTTGGACTTCCATTCAAAACATGAACTACATGTGTGTGACTGCCCATTTTATTGATGAGGGATGGGAATTACATAGATATATATTGAGTTTTGCATTGATTCCAGACCATAGGGGGGAAACCATAGGAAGGGCCTTAGAGCAATGCATGAAAGATTGGGGAATTATTAAAATTTGCACTATAACTGTAGATAATGCTAGTTCTAACAATACTGCATTGTCATATTTGCATAGAGGCATGGATGATTGGAATGGTACTACCCTTTTGAATGGAGAGTATATGCATATGAGGTGTAATGCTCATATTTTGAATTTAATTGTTACTGATGGTTTGAAGGAGATAGATGCTTCTGTTGCTAGGATAAGGGCTTCTTGTAAGTATGTCACTTCTTCTCCACAAAGAGCCGCTAGTTTTAGAAAGTGTGTTGATGTTGTAAAAATAAATTGCACTAAAGAAATACTTCTTGATATGCCAACTCGGTGGAATTCTGCATATTTGATGTTAGAAGTAGCTGAAAAGTATGAAAAAGCATTTTCTCGCCTAAGGTATGATGATGACGATTATTTCACAGCTATTACTAAAGAGGGGGGTGTTCCGTCACTACAAGATTGGAATCGTGCTCGTGTTTTTATTAAGTTCTTAAAGATTTTCTATGATGCTACCCTTGCTTTTTCTGGGTCATTGAATACCACTTCTAATGTCTTCTTTGACAAGTTATTTCAGATTCAAATCAACTTAGGTAATTGGATACAAAGTGAGGATTTAGTACTAAGAAGAATGGCATCAAATATGAAGGAGAAATTTGATAAGTATTGGGACATTGAGCATATAAATTATTTGTTGTTTGTTGCTGTTTTCCTTGATCCAAGGTATAAGTTGGCATTTATCGAGCTTTGCTTTAAACACATGTATGAAGAAAATAAAGCAGATGAGGCATTAGAAAAATTGAGAGGTCTAATCAAAAGAATATTTGATCAATATGTTGTATGGTATCATATACCCCATGAGAGTGGTGATACTAGTGGCGAAACCATAAATACAATGTCCATAAGTCAAGTTGCTCAAAATTATGATGATCCTAGTGCTATGGTCAAGGAACTGCACAGAAAAAATGTGAGGAAAAAGCAAGGTGGTATCAAGAAAAGTGAGTTGGATAGATACTTAGATGATGATTTTGAGGAACTACCTGATGATGATCCATTTGATATTTTAAAATGGTGGAAAGGCAAGTCAGTCAAGTACCATGTTCTTTCACGCATGGGTAGGGATATATTAGCTATCCCAGTTTCTACGGTGTCTTCCGAGAGTGCATTTATCACTGGAGGTCGCGTTCTTGACTCATATCGTAGTTCATTGCGCCCTTCTACAGTTGAGGCTTTGATTTGTGCTCAAAATTGGTTAAAGAAACAACCTAAGAAGATTAATTTTCCAAGTCATGTACTTGAAGCTGAATCAGGTATAGTTATAAATTTTGTATTGTTAGTTATTATACATTTTTATTTATACTATTTTATACTTTATTGATGTTTGTTTTATTTCAATATTTTATTAGAGCTGACAGTAGGTATTAGTGGATTATAGGAACAAGATAATATCATTGGTGGACCAATGCTTGATGATTAATTTATCAATTTAAATTAAGGTAATATATTGTTGAATAAGTTACTATTTATTACAATTGTTTTGCATGATCACTAACTCATTATTGAATATGTCATTGTTTAGTGTTTATTACAATTGGTCAAAGAGCATATGCATATTGAGGAAACTACTGATGTGAACTTATATACCAAGCTAGCCAAAGAAGAATTCATATTTTTACTTCCTAGTAGGTGACTAGGTGTTACTATTATTGGATATTGTCCAAGATTTTGTGGACTAAAATTTCAAGTTTGTAGTATGTTGATTTGTTGAGTTAATTATTGTTTTACTAGAAAAAGTATTGAACTTAATATTGAATATTTTATTATTGATGAGTTTAGTATTCAATTCTATATTTTCCTCATTTTGTTCAATTATTTCTTGAAGGATTTTTTTTAAACAAGTTAAAAAACCGCGGAACCGAACCGAACCGAACTGCCAATGAACGGTACGGTTTGGTTCGGTTCCTAAATAAATTTTGCGGTTAATTGAATAAAATCGAACCATATCTTTATGTTCGGTTCGGTCACTAAATTGCATCAAAAACCGAACCGAACTTTTACACCCCTATAAATAAATACTTTATTTAAAAGAATGTTGGGCTGCAACTTAAGGCTTATAAAGCCTTTCAACTTCCATCCTCCAAGCAAAGTGAGACTAGTGAGTTTTTCATTTCACTTCAAAACAAAATTCTTTCAACAAATTCCAACAACCCCCACTTGAATTTAAAAAAACGATTTCCAGGAATTTCTGTGGTCTCAATAAGATTGTGGATAAACAAAGGTGTCATGTGACTTGAACCTTTGTATAGTGAATAAGATCCAGATTTTACTAGAGTGACTCGTAGTCTTGAACTCTATCTCCAGCATCAAACCACACACAACCTTTTCAAATGTGTATTCTGTAGAGCATGTGCGTTAAAGGTCATGCACGTCTATCCCAATATAGTAAACGCTCTAGAAATTTATGCCCCAAAATTTCATAGGAAACGGCTCCCACTTCCACATTCATATAGGTGAGTCTATCAAGAGTACTCATATAGCCTAGGTACTCCACTCCAATTAGAATATAGATCTCATTAAGAGTTTAACTCATCCTTACATATGTTGCAAGAATCATGCTTATCATAATTTTATAGCATGTTCATTCTCGTATCACATCACGACTTGTTATTACCCACTGAACCTATTTCTTGGGATCTCCAGTCAGTTAAGTCGGATTACTATCATGAGTGATCCTCGTTCTAAGGGCAATATTCCCATACTATGAGAAGTATTATGGACTTTCTCTCTAGCTAGCCCTTTCGTCAAAGGATTTGCTAAGTTATTCTCAGTGCATACATAATCCACTCTAACAGCTCCTGTAGAGAGTAACTCTCTAATAGTGTTGTACTTACGACGAATTTGTCGTTTCTTACTGTTATAAAAGTGGTTCTCAATTTTTGCAATAGTCGCGGTACTATCACAATGGATCACTAATTGTTGCTAGTGCTATTATCTCAACTTCCATAGTGGATTGAGCCAAAATAATATGTTTCTTTGACTTCTAAGAAACAGCCCCACTAGTTATGCTACATATATAGCCACTGGTTTCTTTGGAATCATCTAAAAGAGTGTTCCAATCAACATCGTTGAATCCTTCTAGGAGATATGGAAACCTTCCGTAATGTAATCGAAGGTTCATCATTTTTTTAAGGTATATCATTACCCTTTCTGTAGCATGTTAATGCTCCATACCAGGTCTACTTGTAAACCTGCATCATAATCCCACAAATAGGCAATGTCGAGTCTAGTGCAATCAGTGGCATACCAAAGGCTGACAATGATGCTAGCATACTCAGTTTGCCTTACACTTTCACCAGTGTTCTTAAACAGTTTTACACTTGAACCATATGGTGTGCTAGCAGGTTTACAATCAAAGTATTTAAATTTCTTTAAGATCTTTTTCACATAGTGAGATTGATCCAAAGAAATTCCTTCTTTTGACCTAGTAATTTTTATACCAAAGATTACACTTGCCTCTTCAAGATCTTTCATATCAAAGTTGTTACACAACAATGATTTCACATTATTCCTAACATGAATATTGGAACCAAATATGAGTAGGTCGTCTACATAGAGACATATGATAGTGCAAATGTCATTTTATGATTTATAATAAATGCATTTGTCACTTTTATTCACCTTAAACTCATTCGAGATCATTAAGTCGTTAAACTTTTCATGCCACTATTTAGGTGTTTGCTTAAGACCATACAACGACTTATCTAACTTGCAAACCTTATTTTCTTTCCCATGTATTACAACACCTTCAGGTTGTTCCATATAGATTTCTTCTTCCAAATCACCATTTACGAAAGCACTCTTAACATCCATTTGATATACTAATAAATTATGTATCGCAGCAAGCGAAATTAGTACTCTAATGGATGTTATTCTAGTAACATATGAAAATGTGTCGAAGAAATCTATATTATCCTTTTGCCTGAAACCCTTAGCTATTAGGTGAGCCTTGTATTTATCCATTGTGTCATCACGTTTCAACTTCTTTTTCAATATCCACTTATAACCAATAAGTTGGCAACTAGGAGGCAAATCAGCTAAATGTCAGGTCTTGTTAGACTCTAGAGAATCCATTTCATCATTTATGGCCTCTTGCCAGAAATCAACATCCAAAGAAATCAAAGCTTCTTGGAGAGTTGATGGATCATCTTTCAATGTATAGACCATATAATCAGATCCATACTCTGTAGATGTCCTGGTTCTTTTACTTCCTCTAGGTTCTATTTCTAACTAATCGTTATTAACATTATTGTTAATCACAGGTATGTTACTAGTTGTTCTGACCACATTATTCCTCAATTTAAAAGGGAATTTCATTTTATTGAAGTCTGCATCGTTAGACTCAATGATCACTTTTGTATTAAAGTTATAAAACCTGTATGCCTTGTTGTTTACAGCATACCCAATGAGCACACATTCATATGTTCTACTTGCGAGTTTAACTTTCATGAGGTCTGGTATCCGTACATAGGTCAGACAACTTCAAGTTCTCAAATAAGACAAGTTTGGTTGTTTATTCTTAATAATTTCATATGGGAAATTTTGCTTTTAGCCTTGGGGACTCTATTTAGCACATAGCATACAGATAATAAAATTTCACCCCACTAAGAGGGAGTTGCATCAGAACGTAACATAATAGCTACAACTAATTCAGTTAAAGTTTTATTCTTTCTTTCCGCTTTACCATTCATTTCAGGTTAATATGGTGTAGTTGTTTCAAGAATAATGTCATTTAATTTATAAAAATCATTAAACATGTTTGCATGAATATACAATACTAGTTTATTAACAAAAGTATTAGTAACTAAAAGAAGGTAACAAAACATATATAATATAGCCTAATAGGAGTTTGTCAAATTACATTCTTACATATAGATAATTATAACTGATTTACAGAATTTGAATATAATTTCATTCCAAAAAAAT
The DNA here is from genome assembly GCF_001865875.1 of Lupinus angustifolius. Lineage (NCBI taxonomy): Eukaryota > Viridiplantae > Streptophyta > Magnoliopsida > Fabales > Fabaceae > Lupinus > Lupinus angustifolius. The sequence goes on from NW_017718266.1 coordinate 19,886, forward strand.
GTGATAATCAGTTCATCGTTGCATGCTTAGCCTAAAAGAATCTAACGAATACTTAGGACAGAGACAAAATCTAGTTGGTAAATCAACAACTTAGTCAAATCTTTCATCTTATCAACTGATTTAACAAATTTAGAAACACAAACAATGTCTTTAACAGTGTAAGAGTGTAACATGAAGAACACAAAAACAACTCTTGACAGTAGCAGTAGTTTATGACCATCATCCCAATATAATCACAACTCTACTTGAATAAAAATAACATAAGTTATTAATTCACACGACATGAAACATAGAGTGGCAATTGTTAAAATAAGAAGTCCAGAAATTTCTTTCAATTTACACAATAATCAAAACAAATAAATTAAGTGAAGGAATTCAGTTTTTCCCATATGCACCAAAGTTCCTTCTTTCTCTCATATGAACACTACATACAAAGTCTTATTTATAGTAAACAATAAAAAAGTGGCAGATTAAAACTTTTGAAACAAATCAAAATAATCCTTGAGAAGCAAAATATCTCAACTTGGTCCCAAACAACCTCAAATAAACATTAACAGGAACTAATGAATAACTAAAATCTCTATTGGAAAAAATAATATTATTATTTTAACCCACATTTGAGTTTTGTAAGAATCAAGAATGGATCTGGGTATATAGTCTAAACATATTTAAAAAGGCACCAACAGGTAGCTAAAAATTGCATTAATATAAAAGAATACAAAATCATCATAAACAAAATATCAATCTCTCTCTCTACCTCATCCGACACTACTGGGATGTCGATTTTCAGAATGTGGGCAACTTTTCTCATAGTGAGAAAAAAATCATCTTATGTTGCCAACGTTTGAAATTGTTCCCATCAAACTGAAATGGTTTGTTCAGGGCATAGTTGTTTGGTCCAGTAATCTTATCTACAAATCTCATTGCAGTAGAAACGTCTTAAACTTTTTGTTAGCGTATGTAACGCCCCGAAAAATACTTCTCAAAAACATTGCGGAAAAATGGGTAAAAAATTTTTTTGAATAAAGAGATTGTATAAAATTGTTTCCTTTTTAAAACCTTCATTTTCCGGGACATCACTTTAAGTAACTCAAATGCGGAAAATCAACTTATCGTTATTGAATGATAACTTAACCTGATTCACAATTTCCTGAATAACACAATGCATATAAACGGTTAAGTCATCTTTAGTTCATACAAACTAAATCAACAAAGGCGGAAACTACATCGCCATTAACATATACAAAATCCAAAAAGAAAGGGCGAAAATATTAATCATCGCCCACAGACACTAAACAAAGACATGAACAAGTTGAAGCCGTCCTTGATTCAAAAGTCACAAAATGATGAGCAACTCCTAGTGGCTAACTCCAAAGCTAGGGTACTGCCTCTCCTCAATTCCGCATGCCCCCTCCTGGAACGTCACGGATGGGTAGCTCCAAATCCGAGCGCAGCTGCCTACCTGCCGAGTACACGGCCGAAAAGCAAGCAATAGAACAAGAAGAGAAATGGAGAGAGTAAGACATCTAATGAACATAAATTCATTGACGGCGTGGACTTACTCAGAATATTACACTCAGATATGAAAAGCAGTTCATATATATATATAACATATTACATTATAACTCATCAGTTATTCTCGTAAACAATTATCCAATTTACCTAAGTAATACAACTAAACTCATCAATTGTTCTCATAAACAATTATCTAATTCACATGAGTAATATAACCAGACTCATCAATTGTTCCCATAAACAATTATCTAATCAACCTATGTGATATAAACAACACTTATTCCCATCAATATCATAATTCAACATTTATCAATATATCATTCATCG
>NW_017718267.1:0-454 GCF_001865875.1 Lupinus angustifolius
GTTTTTACCTTCTCTTAGAAAATTTTGCAAATGAAAGAGTGTAAGAATGAGAAGTGGAGTATGAGGGTTAAAGGGGAGAGAAGGAAATCAGATTTTCCCCCTAGGCAATGATGAAAAAATCTCCTAGGGTCGCTAATGATGATTTCCTATGACATTAGGGTGAGTGATGTGAGGTTTGCTTTATGAAAAGGTAAATCTCGCATCCCAATGCGAAACGACCACTTTGCGGACACGTGCGACAAATATGCTCGAGTATTATCGACTAATACTCGATCGGATATTATAAATTGTCGGTCGTAATATCCGATTAGAATTTCGGATTTCGGCATTCCGAGTGAAAAATATTTAGAAAATAGATATGGACCAGCTCAGGGTCTATCTTGACTCGAAATGTGATTACGAAGCCAACGGTGCAATCGGAATTTGATTCCGAGTTATGGAACTCAAAAACCAC
>NW_017718268.1:0-90478 GCF_001865875.1 Lupinus angustifolius
CAGAACCGACTGTCTCCGAAAATTACCAAAATTTACCACAAAATAGGAAATAAAATTACAAGACTAAAACTCAACTAGAGTTTCGTCTAATTCTTTACCGAAAATTCCCAGAAATTCATTTTCGAATATATAATTAATAAAAATATTAATAAAATCTTATAATTCCAAATCGTAAAATTCACGATGTTACAGCGTAGCTTGCAACAATTCTGAATAGCACGAAATAATCGTTATTGGCTGAGTCATGATCAGGTTGCTTTCTTTAAGATGTTTCGTGGTACTGCTAAAATTTTGCAAGCAGACTATCAACCACGTCGTTCCTGGGATAAAACAACTCAGTTCTCCATTATACGATTTCTTACTACACTGTAAGAATCGCTCTCGAATACACCCACAATATGGCTACCAATGTTTATTCTCGAATTCTCATAGTATGACTACCAATGCCAATTCTTTTTCCACAATATTGACTACTAGTGTCAGTTTTCGAAATTTTCACTTTGACTGACTGTGCCAATTCTCAAGTGTCATGGAAATAAAGAGAAGTTGAGAGGTAAACACCTTCAACTTAGTTCAAATTATAATGAGAGAAGAAGGCCTCTATTTATATCCTAAGGCCTCCAACGGCTCTCTAATGGTTCTTTGACCAAAGGCTCTATTACCAACGGCTTTATCATAATGGTTGAGATCTCCTCCAATGGCTTTCTAACGGCTCTTTCCTTGTTGCATGTGTGTGTTGACTTGGTTAACACGTGGTCCAAGCCCAAAAGGCCCAAAAAATTAAAATAATTAATAAATAAATAAATATTTTATTAAAAAGAATGTTGGGTTGCAACTTAAAGCTTATAAAGCCTTTCAACTTCCCTCCTCCAAGCAAAGTGAGACTAGTGAGTTTTTTCATTTCACTTCAAAATATCATTCCTTCAACAAATTCCAACAAGATATGTGCTTCACATTTGCATTGGCATGATGGGAAGGGAGAGCACATGATGCTAGATTTTTTATGAAGCACTTCGCGAAGCTTAAAATTTCCACATCCTCCCAATGGTTTGATAATCAATTTTATTCAATAATTTCATTTTAATTAATACTATTTGTAATCCAACTAATATTATTGAGTTCTAATTTCTCTTCACATTTTTTAATTGTTTGTCAGATGAATATTATTTGGTAGGTGCTGGTTATCCAACACCCCCTGGATAGTTAGGGTCATATAAAAGTGAGTGATATCATCTTCCTGGTAAATATTAAAAATGTATATTTAAATAGTGTAAAAAACAAACAAAATAATCATAATATAAACAAATAACCTCATACCATTTTCTGTAATTTACTATGTAAAAATAAGCTTTCTACCGTACCAAAACAAAATAGATTAGTTTATATTTAGTTTTCAGCTAAGGTACCCAAACATAAACAGATTATAATCTCACAGTTTATAAACTCAAACTATAAACTTAATCTATACCAAACGCATGTGTTGTTCACTCTTACTTTACACTTATAATTTTTTATAAAATATATTTTTAATAAAATTGTCTTTTCTCGGAAAAATTTTATTATAGGGTTATCAGAATATTTTCAGGATATTCTGATTACTCAAAATGCATGTAAAGATGTAATTCTTTTTATACAAATTATAGAGAATTTTTTTGAAAAAAATATCAATTATGAAAATCATATGTTTTAATTGAAAATCATATTATAACATAAAGAAAGTAATCAAAATATTTTGTCCACACTTTTTCTAAACTAAAATCACCTTTAACAGTTAAAACATGTACAATAATTAGTCAGAAAATCAACAAAGTCAACTCTATAGTAAAATTATTATGAAACTAAATACATCAGTACAAAACAGTATTCTAACATTATCTATTGACTCAAAACATTCAATCACACATTAAATTAATTACTATAAATAATTTGTATTTACACAATTCAAACAACCATAAAAAAAAGACATGTCTTATACCTAGCTAATTAGAATCTTTGTTACATAATGTAGCTTCAATAGCATCCAGTGACGAGCTAGAAAAATTTGCTATCATAATTAAATAATATTTTTATCTAAATAATCTTTGTTACATAATGTAGCTTCAATAGGATTCGTGGCTCGAACTCATGCATCGGTTCCGCAATGGTTTAATTCGTAATGTTTGGAATGATCACAATACTCTTTTCTGGCATGAATAGTGGAGGAGTTTTATCAACCTCATAATTTGCTTTGTTAGGCTTTATAATCTCAGCCCTAATAAAGATGTTTATATCAATGATCTAAGGAGTTTGATTAATGGGGTTTGGGTTTGGATCTTATCTTGGTGTCATTGTCTTTTTTCTTGGGAGCAGGATCATATCAATAGCATGTCTAATGAAATTCAGAAATGTGTTATCTAGTATGACATCGTGGACTCTCAGGAGTGGTCCCATGACATATTATTCTATTAAGTCTGCCTATTTACTTCTTAAAATGTGAACTCTCTCTTCGGTTGTGGATCACCATCTCTTTCATATTCTTTGGGACTCCAAGTCTCGTTTGAAGGTTGTTGCTTTTGCTTGGCACTTTTTCCAAGACAGAGTGCCAACAGTGGACGCCTTGATAAGGAGAGGGATCACCTTTCTTCATGGTGGTGGTCCCTTATGCAAAGTTTGTGATTCTTATACAAATGATGTGCTCTCACATCATTTGTTTTCTTCTTGTCGGTTTACTTATTCAGTGTGACAATCAGTTTACCATTGGCTCGAGTTCAACGTTGTCCTTCCTCACGTTATCTAACTACTTTTTCATGTACATGAGCTTACCAATCAACACAAGTTGTCCTAAATATTGGAGCACTATCTAACAGGCAACCATGTGGTCTATTTAGATTACCAGAAACAACATCATTTTCAACTCCCAGCAAACTTCTACCAAGGATATTATTGAGTCTACAAAAGTGAAAACGTGACTTTGGATCAATGGAAAATCACATTAAAAAAACCTATGATTTACACTGGCTGGCTTGCAAATATGTTGGATTGTCTTAAGAATATATGATAATCCTCTTTTCTTTTTGTGGGAAATCAAAAAATTACCAAAAAATTGAATCTTGAAATCATATTTTTTAGTCACTTTAATTATAAATTACACCTATATAAAATAATTGGGTCTATGTTTTTTTTACCGGAAAAAATACAACTTTGTTAGAGGTACTTAAGTGTACACAATATTACAAAAATCATATGGTGCTAATAAGCATGGAAAAAAGAATACAAGGAAATATGATTAATAATGGTGATTTAAGTTAAAATAATTGTATAAAATATGTACAAAAACTGACATCAAATTTTAAGTGGACTATTGCTTATCTATCCATTTTTTAATGATACAAAACCAAGATTTCACATTTATTACCTTTACCACCTGTTGAACTATATGTATGTTCACTCTCATAATTGTCATGTATCTTTTCCATCTCTGCTCTAACCATTGCTAAACTATAGACACATACATAAAAAGATGGTTATTTAAATTCAAATTGATGACGTTGAAGGATGGTATATGTTGCGAGATGAAATAACTATATATTATCATCCCATAAAATTTACCAAGTTATTCGATGCATTTTAGTGAAGCTTAACAAGTTTCTCCATTATGGTTTCATTGTTTTAAATTGTACAACACAATCATAATTGAGGCTGTAATATCCTCAACACAACAACATCCTTACTACAATTTTGGCCACATTTTCCGGTGATTGCACTAAGTGCAATGTAATCACAATTTACAACTATAACCACAATTTAAAATAGAGAATAATGTATCTCCTCATATCGGGATATAATTTATTTCCTCTAGCCAATAAAAATGTGACATGTGTGCTATTTTGTTTATTTTTAAAAATATTTTTATAGAAAATGATGAAACATGACACATGTCATGATTTCATTGGCAGGAGGAGATAACTTATCTCTTTATACCATGAGATAATTCATTCCCTTTAAAATATTAGTTGGTTTCATGTATTAAAAAATAGTATTTCTTATAAGAATATTATGATAATGTATTATTAAATTGTTGGATCCATATAATTGACTCCACCTAATGAAATAAATGTTTGATTTTTTATAAGCAAAATGTACTAAAAATCAGCACAACTAACCCAATACAAGAAAAAGACTAGAAGAATATACTTTAAGAAGATAAAGAAATACAATTTATTGTGTCATAACATCAATTAAAAACATTGAAGTAGTTGGAGTAACCTTTGATAGCAACGACGTCCAAGATTTAGCTTGGATAGAATCCCAAATCTGCAATAACTTATCACCTTATTTGAGAAGATTAGTTATTTCCTTATAATCCAAATAGACCACACAACATTAACTCATAGAACATCCTCTATAAACTTGATCCAATTTCTACTATTCAATTAAAGTACAAAATTTGAAAATGATATTTTAGTTTATATTGAATGGAAATTAGAAGACAGAAAATTTGAATATAGAGTGGGCATCCTCTAGAGAAAATTGGAAACGTATCAGAAAAATCCATCACCAGGTCCAAACCCTCCAACATTGTTAAAGTTAGGATGATGCATCATCATAGACAGCATCGAAGGATGGTTCTGAAGCACTTGTTGCTGTGGAACATGAAACACTTGTGACGGTGGAGGACACGGTGGTTGATGAAGCAACATACGGTTGTTTGAGGAGGAGCCAACTGAAAAAACCTGAGAAGGTGGGTTTAAAGAAGCATCTTTTGCAGCATGTTGTTTTTCCACAAGTGGAGTAACGCTCTTCTTAAGAACCTCCAAACACAACTTCAACTGATCAAGTTGTGCTATATTCATGGCATCAATGGGAGAAGCCAACCAAGATTGTGCTTGTGCCTCTTTAAGCATCTGGTTTAGATCATCACTGCGCTTCTTCTCCATTTCTAATTCAGCATTGGTTCGAGTTAGGTGTTCATTTAGGTCACGAACATTGGCACTTCGATGAGCTTCTATCAAATTCATTATTTCTGAGTTTTGTGTTGGGGCTCTCATTTGATAACGATCTATGACATCATTGACACTAGGGTGGCCAAAGGAGAAAGCTTTTTCCCCTGGGGAGAAAACTATGAGAGTTATCTCTGCACCACAAAGGGTAGAAAGCTCACTAGCTTTCTGAAAAAGCCCTTTTCGACGTTTTGTAAAAGTGACTTGCAAATTGCTTTTTTTTGTTATCTTTTTCATCTCAATCTTTCTGCGACCTTGGCTTCTCTTTGGGTTAGACATAGCTCAATGGATTGGGTGAAAAGAGAATGAATTTTGAGAAAGGTGTAATAGGATTGGAATGACACAAGAGAACAGTGAAAAGGTCTCAATTTATAGGTATTTGTCTTGTAACTCTTTCACTTTGTATTTGGTGATATGCAATATCATACACGGCTGTCATTCTTCTCCTTTTGATTGCATTTAATCATTTATACATTCAAAGATTTTGAAATCCCATTTGCATGATTTATATGGTAAAAACATGAATGTAAAGTAAAATGAAGCTCATGATCTTACTTTATTAGTTAAATCACAGTTTTCTAAACGAAATAACCTGGTAAGTTCTACTACCCCAGAATTACCATTCAGCGCTTTCTCTGATGTTTATATGAGCACAGTAGTATTATTATATATGTTGTATGTTTTTTATTGGCAAATGTTAATATGTTAGTATTTAATGTGGCGAGACTCGAATCATCAGTCTCCTTTACTTCACCCCTTCTCCCTAAGGAATCACATCTTATATCCATATCTTGTGTCACTCCATGTGTCATGGGTTGTGATTGGATAAAAAAATATGTTGAAGTTAAAAATTTAATTATTAAGTATTTTTTTGACCAATCACGACTCATGACATATAGAATGGCACAATATTGTGGGACAGAAGATGTGGTCCATCTCCCTAACCATTAAACTATCTTATAACTCTTTTTTTCAACGTTGGTGTAGGTGAGAGTGGAACCTACAACCTCTTTTGCTTCCTTCCTTAAACCTTCCACTTTATCCATAAAACCTTTGAAGCACGGATTCGTCAAACACTCTCACGTGTCGGTGTCTGACACGGATACGCTCTGATTCGTTAAGGATACGTATCCATAGAGTATCCAAAAATTAAAAAAATTAAATAAATAAATATTAAGACACGTATCCGATTCGTTTTCAATAAAATATAGGATATATGAATTCGTTTTCAGTAAAGTATAAGATATAGATTCATTTTCAATAAAATAGGATAAGATAGATTCGTTTTCATTAAAATAGGATAGATAGATTTGTTATGGAGGACAATGATTTTAAATTTCCATTATATTTTTTACTTTGGATAATTTGATTTACACTTATAATTTTATCATATTTTATGTGTTTTTATTATTTTATAGGCATATCCTTGAACGTATCATATCCTGTATTTTAGAAAAAATGTGTGTTGGCGTATTAGATATGTATCGTATCCGACACACATATCAGTATATATGCTTCATAGCATAAAACCACCTTATGACTTCTAATGTGTTGTATTGTATGTAATACATACAACACTAGGAACATTATTGTATATTATACTTATAAAAGTGCCCCTCCATGGAGCGTTGTTATATGTGATACATACAATAACATTCTTTATCAGAAGTATTATTGTATGTATCACATATTATAACGTTTTGTTTTATGTATTACATAGAAGAGCCCTCTCTAGAGTGAGTATTCCATGTAGTGAGTGTTTTATATGGATCATATTCAATAGCGTTTACCAAAACTCTCCTAGTAAGCATTGGTGATTATTGTACATATTAATATTTGTATATATACATAAATTCATCAATAGCACAAAGGAATATATATTCTCAATAGGAAATATTCTAAAGATTGTATTAACATCACTACAATATAAATTAAAACAAACAAAATCATGTTAGTTATGTTTTAGCATTGAGATAAGCTCTAATGATGTGAATCAAATAAAAAAATTATTTATCATAGTAGTATGCTATATATGCTTCTTTACTTATTACGTACGGAAATAGAATAAATTCACTTTAAAAGATTTATATAGTAATGACAAATGAAAGAGTATTATTGCTATTTTATAGTTATATAAAAATAATACGTATGGGTACAACAAATGACTACTAGTTTTACCCGATGTTATAAAACCCGAGCCGAACATCAACCCGGAAGAGGTTCTTATTGATTCTAACTGGTTTAACTAGTTAGACCGTCCGATCGGACCAGATGACATCATATATGATATATAATTATTAAAATAAGTAAATAACACACTTATCAATATCACATTTTGCATAATATAACATATACAAATTAAAATAAAAGTGTATCAAACAAGTTTAAGTATTATATAATTAGAATTATAAATCAACACAATTATTTCGTTATATTATGTGTTACTGCTTATTAGAATAGAAATTAGCAAAACTAAAAATTATGTTTTACCATTCAAAACTAGTAATTACAATAGAATACTATTCAAAACTCACATACTATTTTTTATTATGTAGTGGTACACAGCTGTCTACATCTTGCAGTTGATAGAGAAAGGAAAAGGTAAAAAGACATTGGCATGATATGCAAGCAAAACTACCAAACCATTTGATTTGATAGCATACTATTTTTTATTATTTAGTGGTACACATCTCCTAGTTTTGGGGTTTTACCATGAAGAAATGATACTTTAAAACTAGCATATTGTTTCTTGGTGAAGATGGGAATGAATGTGAAAATAATGAGAATAACAATAAATTAAAATTAGTGGTACACAACACAAGTATGGGGTATCACTTTGTTTTACAATTCTTATTCTTTATGAAATGAAACCAGGAAAACATGAAGGCAAAAAACCAGAAACATGTAACAGTCAGAAAAGCATATTTTTCCTTACAATTTTTACCCTTGCCCCTTGCTATCTAGTATCCCTAGAGTGTGTATCTAAATATGGATTAATATCTAGGATGACAATAGTTTTGGATGAGTTTGGATAGTACATTATATTGGCTTATAACATTGTTTTATTTTTTGTTCTAGACTAGTCTCATACTTGTGCTAATACTCGCTATATAATTATAATATCTGTGGAGTACTCAGCAGATCCATTAGATCCACAAATTTAAAAATATTAAATATAATTATTAGTAATTTATGCACTTCTGTATTTGTTTCTTACAAATGTGAAAAATTATAAAACATAATTTAAAATTTTAAATACAATTTAAATTGACTAAAAACAACTTATTTTACTTCTTTTTTTGTTTCCCACAGGTATCCTCGTACTGTAGGGAATCTTGTCCGAGCCGGGAACATCCACAAGTATGTGGGGCTAACTCTCCCAACGGACATTTTTCCATCCACAAGACTCGAACTCGGGTTCTTGCTTAAGGAGAATCAAACATGTACCACTTAAACCAACGTCTGTTGATAAACAACTTATTTTACTTGAACTGACATAAAAAACAACTTCAACATTAGGATGAAAAATTCATTTAGTAAGAGCTCTAGTTTCAATCAACCTAACATCATTGCTTAACAACATAATATAATATAACAATCACATTTATAAATTAATATGATATTACAATTATAGATTAGCAATATAACAATACAATTATCATTTACATGATATTACATTCATGTTGATATATATATATAGATAAATAAATAGGAATGAATAATGGGTTTCAATATTCATGAGTACAGGTACCTTATTACTCAATCAGACTCATCTAATAGTGGATCTCAAAATCATAGGTCTCAATTACCTACTGGTCCAAAAACATTGACTCAAAGTCAATCCATTGCAGGTACTGTTTACAGATCTGAATACTCATTGTTATCCCTATGAATATCCTACAAAATTTAAAAGTAAAATAACAATTTATTATATGGTCATAAAAACAGTTATAAAATACAGTAATTTATGTAAAAATCGCATTTTATATAGTTTCTGCACAAAATATTAGTTTATTATATCTTTCTTTTTATTTATTAACTATCCAGATTTACTTAGATTCTATTTTTTATTTTTTCACAAAAAGTATTTCGTAAATATATTTTCAAACAAATCAGAATCAATTTCCATTAATGGATTATTAATCTATTTAATTTTTTATTATATTTATTTTATTCATGTTTTCAATTTTTTTTACATAATATCATGTGCTAACTTGTGTTGTATTCTTCAATAACAAATATCAACCTTAAATATTAAACTGGATAAGAACTCTTACTGCTGAATGTGAGATATGCTTATACAAAAATAATATTACATATTTTTTTAAATATTCACCTGTCAGTGAGTTTTTTAATATTTAAATATTAAAATAAATTCTTTGATTATTTTAATTTTTTGGTAAAATTGAATATTAGAATTTATAAACAGACTCACTTATACCTCAAACAAGTTCTTTGAATATTTCATCTTAAATAAATGTTTTCAGATATAATATTAACTATTTTATTATAATTATAATACTCATTGAATATTTGTTATAATTTCATTAATTTTTTATTTCGAAAATTATTTTAAATTAATTGGTGTCACATCTTGTTCACATTATTATCTACTAAACATAATGTATAAGATATGTAGTGTATACTAAATATAGTATATATATTTATTTATTTTATCATCAATTTTATTTTGGATTTTATATTAAAGTAGGATTACCTTTTGGTGTCCAAATCTTTTCTTTTCCTAAAATGCCACTAGTATTGTATTCTTATTGTTGAGTAATGATGATGTAGACGACAATAAAAAAAAATTAAGTTATTATTTACGAAATATTCTATCATCTTAAAATTCGTCTCTTAAGAATATTGTATTTTTTTAATATTCTTATAGATCTCAGAGAATAATCCATGTATAGCTGTATTCTTATATAATATACTTCAACCGGTGATTCATCCGTGATTCACTAATTAAAACACATATTTATAAAGTTAGATATGCATATATTTTATACTAAGATAATGTTAAAAAATCAAAAAGAAGATAATAATTATTTTTATTTATACTACATTATAAAATTACATATTATAGACCATACTTTAGATGTATAAAAATGTAATAATTATGTATTTCATCGTACCAACGTTTTTGGAAAAAATAATTCATTTTCATTAAAAAATAATTTTAAATAACATCAGTCGGTATAATCCAGTGTTGCGATAACCGAACCGGACCGAGCAATCCGACCGGTTTGACCGCTGACTGGACTTGAAAAGGCTATGGTTTGTAGTCTTAACTGAATGAAAGTTGGACTGCTTTGACCGGAGAAATTTTGGTCTGATCATGCTAAACCCGGTTGAACCACAATAACTCAAGAAGTGAACCGGATGGTTCACTTAATATTTAAAAAAATAAAACACTACTCTAATGTTTTGTTTTATTCAGGTCCAAAAAAAAAGATGAAAATATGTTAATTCAATATGATTATATATAATTATTAATTATTTATATATAACTATATATTTATAGACAAAAATGATAAATTGTATATGAAACCAGCCGGTCCGACCTGACAGTTTAACCGTTCAAATCGGTTAAACCTAATATGAGACCTCTTTCGATTTGACGTCCGGCTCGGGTTTCACAACATTGGTATAACCGTTACGGTTCAAATAAAAATCAGTCGATATAACCGATTTTTATCAATTTCAACCAATATAATTACATAACCAGTATAATTATTATATTATACCAGTATTAAGACTGATTCATCATTTTAGAAGTTGTTTTCATAATAGCGATCATCCTAGCCCCTACCAGCAGCAGAATGTCTCGGGCGTGAAATAAGACAAATTTTACAAAATAAAAGCAAAATGACAACTCATTTTTGTATACTACTTATTTTATATTATCATTTTGAAATGGGAAAAAGTATTCATTATCATTTTTAAATTGCTTCTTAGAAATGGTTTTAAATTTTTGAGAAAAAAAGATATATATATTAATATTTTTAAAAAAATTATATTACATATATATTTAATTATTACTGACTTTTAAATATTAATAATATAAATGAATAATAAATAATAAATAAACTTATATAAATTTTTATATTAACAATGCTTTAGTATTTTACTTTAGATGGGACATTTCAAGTAGTTTGCATTTTTTATATGTCTCACACATTAGGCATGTCACCATGTGTAATAAGTCCACACCTTATGAAATGCGAGCAAATGACACAATTTGTGTCACTTCATATATTATCAAGTATTAATTGTGATTGATTAAAAAAAATTAATAATTATATTTTTAATTTGAATATATTTTTTTAACTTAAATATATTTTTTTAATTAATTATCATTGGCACATAAAGTGACAGAAATTCTAAAAGAGCAGATGTGCTCATGAAGGAGACCCTGTGCCTAAAATAAAATTTAAAAGAATGAGACCCTGTTATTTGTTGCACAACTCTACCAATTAATTGAAGTAAGAGATCACATATTCTAAAACAAGGAAGTCTTGAATGAAGTAAGAGATAACATGTTCCACAATAAGTGTTAGGTTATTTTATGTAATAGGAGTTATGATTGTTAAAAAAAAATATTTAATAATTATATTTTTAACTTAAATGTATTTTCTTCAATCAAACAGAGTTCGTGATATATGGAATGACTCGTGCTATGAGACAAAAAACATACTCTTGTGAGTTATATGTATCAAACCAGTGTTTTAAATTGTGATGGCAGTTATGGTTACAACGATTGCGGTTATTGCGATGCGGCTATTATAGTGTAAATTATTTTGTAATTAAAACTATTTTTGAATTTGATGTTGCATGATGCAGTCGCATGCAGTCTTTGTGGCTCAAATGCAATATGATGCAGTTGCGTTATAGCCAAATACAGCCGCATCATTGTGATTTAGTATCACAATGCAAAAACAACCGCATCACCATGGGATCTGAAACTTAAATAAAAGAATGTCACCAAGTTAGATATTCATTCTAAGATTATTTTTTCATAGGGTGCATGCGGATCTCTATATTTTTTCTATGAAAACATCCCATATCAAACATGCTAGTGCTGTATCTACTTTTTAACTTTGTTTCTCCTAACATCATTTAGAGAACATGATTAATATGGTTACAGTCTGAACCAACAATCTTGAAATTATTTTATAATGAAAAATACATACAAAGAACACACTCCCCTACATTAGAGCAAATAAATCATGACTTGTCATAAAACTAGTATCACCCCAAAACAAATCCTGCTAGATAGAGTTGTTAAGAAAAAGTGAAAGATGTTTTTGACAGATTATGAAGAACAAACTGATAAGTTAAATCTTTATTCTCTCTTTTTCTTCAAGGCACCAACATTGCAGGTGCTGAAGATGACAAAAGACAACTATCATAGCCTATACCAACTCTACTGAAATCTTAATTCATAATTCCAAGGGTCTTGTGTGCTAATGGTATTCTTAGCACTCATCATTATTGAACCATTTCCATCATGGGAGGGCCAGAATGCCTTCTTGAAGAAGCTGGAGAAGCCAGGAAAGAAAGCCGCTTCTTTGCGGAAATAGCTGCTCCTTTATCAGGTGTTCCATTTTTCTCCATACTAAGTAGTGATGGTCTTTGTGTTCTTGATCTGGCCTTCGCTGAACTCGTCGGCCTCATGTAACTTGGAAAGGCAGGTGAGCTTGTAAGACTATCATCATCTCTCACTGATGATGCACCAATGCTATGCCTGCGATAGCGTTGTGACTGGACGCTAAACAAGCTTCTCGAGTCCTCGTCGCCCCAGCCACTTCCCTTAGAACTTGATGGCCTTGCCTTTCCAGTAACAGATGACAAGGATGGGGCCTTTGATGCTGGAGTTGAAGGGGAATTGTGACTTCCTTGTTGGCTTGCTTTTCTGCCTGCAGGCGAAGCCTTGCAGGCATGGCTTGCAGAACTCTTTATAGATGCGCGATCGTTGGAATCCATAGTACTTCGGTCCTCCCATGGCCGCGCAGCCATCCATCGCTCTAACCAACTCCATCCCCAATGTGGATTATTTGGATCCATAAATGTGGGATTTAGTGATTTTGATGAGTTATTCCCTATTTGCTGTTAGAGAAAGTAATTAGTGATACACCAAAAAGTTACTTATACTACCAAAAACTCAAAGCTATCAAAAGGGACTAAACAAGTAGAGTCATTAATCAACTGATACAAGTGCCTTGGTGCATTTTCATCTGTTTTGCAACTTTGATTTAGAAATAATAAATTATACATTAATGTTTTGACAAGGACACATGTGTTCCATGAGTTTATGGTTCTTTTAATGCCTTGGTCTCATTGTCATGTCAGGGAATTAATCCTCAATGACTTATATATGTAGATCAATCTTATTAATGACATTTCATAACTTCAACCCAAAATCATATTTTAGGGTTATACCACACATCCATTCCTCTCTGTATATCTTAAATCTTTGGAAGTGGATGAGCCTTGCAACACTAAGGTTGTTTGTCTTGTGACCTGAAAGTTTGAGTCCAAATCCTGAAAACGACATCTTTGCTTGCAAAGGTAAAGCTGCATTCATCTACCCTCCTCAAATCCCACTAGGTGGGAGATAGTTCACAAAAAGTCAATGATATTTAACATTCATGCATGAAAAACTGTAGAAGAAAATTATATAACATTATTAGTTTTAAAGAAGTTAGACCCGAGAAATAACTTCATCAAAAAGGTAAGAATTGAAAGAAGTTTATAAGTAAAGATAGAAACATGATTTGGAAAATGAGATTCTGTCATTTCTAAGCCATTCTTATGAATATTAGCATACTCTCTTTGCATTGCTAAAACACCTAAGTTGTAGCATCTCTAATATTTGTTGATTATAAAGCACCACAATAGGGAGATAGTGTGACATCATAACATCTTGGTAATTAACTTAATCCAGAACATGCCCTTAAACTTGGAAATTAACTTAATCCAGAACATGGAAATTAATCCAGAACTTAATCCAGAACATGCCTTTAAACTTGGAAATTAACTTAATCCAGAACATGCCATTTTCTGTTTGGTTAAAATCCAAAACAAGAAAACCATAAACAGGACAATCTTGGTACCTGGTGTGAGAATGCATAGGCCAAAGCTCTCTCTCTTCTCAAAGCAGCTTCTTGCTTGTGCAACAATCTTGCTTCAATTTGCTCCTTTGTTTGCAAGCTATCATCCCATTCTTCTCCAACTAGCTGTAAAAGTACTCATTGCTTACGAACTTAAAAGGCGGTATTTATCATATCATACATTTTCATAAGTTTAAAGGGGAGTGAACAAAAAGGAGAAGGGAACTAATTAACAACCTATCATAAATTAACAAAGAAAACAGAAATAGTTCATATGCAAAAAAAAAACATTCACCGGTGATAAACATAAAACACAGGCATTGTAAAGAACATATTAGCCAAGGCAAAGTTGTACTTGCATCCGGAAATCTTATTGAAAGTTTTCCCTATAATGCATTGCATCATTGCCCCTACATGGCTACATCACAAAGAAAAATATAGAGAGTGCTTACAGCAGTATGCAACTTCTCGAGTTCCTTTTCATGTTTCTGCTGTAGTTGCCGCAGAAGAGCGCGATTCTCCTCGGACATTTTAATTCTCCTTTCACGAATCTGAGACTGAAGTCTTGCAAGAGTTTGCATGCATCTTAAGGTGCTAGCTGCCTGTCTTTTAACTGATTGCCCTTGTATTATTGTTTTCATTCTCACCAAACCTTTCAAAGCACGCAGTGCCCTTCTCGCCTGGAAGCTCGAAAACAAGAACCCTTAGCCGAAATTTATTGTAGTACGATATAAATTATATCCCTATGGGACTTGTTAATGTAATTACACTATGCATCACATCCTATAATAGATTAAAGAACAGTTTTTATTGATGTGTAATAATGACCATGAAATGAAAATCTCCATAATATCCTTGAAATTAATACAGCAACTTCAACTTCAAACTAACACATGATGAACGAACTTTATCCTAAAATAGGGTTGTGATTGTTAAATTTTCATCTCAAAACTAATCGGCTGTAAGAGGCATAGTTCACCACTTACATAAATCGCACCCTGAAGGTTTATGGTTACATTTTTAGGATAAAGTTCCAACACTATGGTTACATTTTTCTTTGCCTAATTAGTAGGCTGTGTAGCATTACTCTAAATAAATAGGACAACAAGTTCATACCAAATGTCCACGGAATGCGGTCTGAATCATGATAGCTGCTATTTCTTCCTTTGTCTTTCCGTGGTAACGAGGCATACTCGTGAGACGAACAACCTCAGCAGCAGCCTGGGCAGCAGCAACAGCAGCTTCTGCTGCAACGGCGGTGGCAAATGCCAATGAATAAGCATGCTTGTTCTGTTCATTCTCTGCCTCAGCTAATTTAACTTCTTGTGTTGGTGGAAGAGAGGGAACAACTGCAACAGGTGCATCTTCAAATGCATGTTCTGAATCCTTGTCACGGCCACTAGATTTTTTCTTTGACTTGTGGTTTTTCTGCTTTTCATTTTTCTATGAACCAAAATGAATGGTTTCAATCAGAATCTATTCTAATTCAGATAAATAATGTAAAAGATGTTGTCTTCTAAATTTATTTGCATAATATCCTAACCTTATCTTTTCTGGAGTCTGAACTAAAAACTTTCTTCACTGCAGAAAACCAACTCCCTTTTCTCCCCATTTGCAATTCTTGTTACTTTGAAGGAAAAGAAAACGCCAAAAGATCTTAATCCAATATAAAAGAGGTAAGATAAACAAACTTGTGTAAAAACTTAAAAGTGATTAGGTTCAACATGGTTAAAACCTTATTTCAATTAATGCATATTGAATTCCAACCAAACAGTTAAAGAAAACATAATTCATGCATAGACTAGTGAAAAGAAAACTGCATAGAAACTTCAAAAGTACATAAAAACTGTGTCCATAAATGCTATTGATAAGAAGAACTAGAAACAGAAACTAAGTAACAAAAGCGCCAAACCCATCAAAGGAAATTAAAGGGCTTTCTGATAATTCAATAATGCAATGAACAAATAAAGAAGCACCCAGATAATATAATTACAAAATGAGTTTTCCTAATGATTAAGAAATAAGTAAATAAAGGTTTTTTTGGTAGAAATAATAAAGGCAAGTTTATATCTGAAAACTAAATCTATCATTTCTCAATATATTAAATACATTATTAGCTCCAGAAAAAAATACATTAGTAGCTACATCATAGAAGATAGTAAAAATTTGCTAAGAAAATAATATTAATCAAAGTAAAAATACCATTTTGTAGGACTAGAGTGACATTTTACAAACCAATGTCAAAATCTCCAATCTTAAAAGCCTAGAGAAAACAAACACAGCATGAAAAATATGGAGAAGGACCCAGATATTATAATCCAAAACAGAACAAAAGCACAATCAAAATTTCCATTTTTGAAACAGGAAAATTAAAAAAAATCAACAATGCAATAGAGGATTGACAAATGGAGAAAAACCCAGATAGAATAATCCAAAGAAATGAACACAAAACCATGAAACCCAGTACACAATTTCCAAATTTGGAAAGCCACAATTAGCAACTACCAACAAAAACAGAATGAACAGAAAAAAGATTATGAAGTGAAAAACATTCCAATACCTATGCATGAGAATCTCTCTCAGATCTATGAAAACAAAAGGTACTTGATCTACCCAAGTAAAAACACAAGTTGAGAGGAATCAGATCTTGCCTTCAAAGTAACTTCAACTGTTGGAAAATGGAACATGACAATAATAACTATAACAGCATGGCAACTGGGACCTACTGTTTCAGATTCCTATTTTTAACGTTATATAACTAACACTGAAACTAAACAGAACACAAATAATGAAAAATACATATTTGGATACTACTATGAGTGAGTATTAACATGTATTTATTTCATCCACAGTTACTATATTTGAGTTTTTTAAACATAATTTCGGTAATTCAATGTTTTGTAGCTCAAAGGAAGAGTTAGAATAGGGGGTAATTCAATCATTTTTGTGGATGAAAGGAAGAGTTAGAATAGGGGCTTATGACTAGGAGTACTTGTAAAAAGTATTGACACATTATTCACTATTACATAAAGTCTTATATTAAGGTGTTTACAAATTAGTCGTCAACCACTTTCACATACTAATGTTATGATATGAAGTTATGTAATTATGAATGTTATGAAAACTGGATGGTTCATCTGGTGATCCAACTTAAAAACAGTTATAGTTTATAGTTTTTAATTGATTAACGGATTAGATCGTTTTAAATTAGGGAAATTTTGTTTCGACCATGTTAAAGTTAAATGTAACTGAACTATAATACCCAAAAAATAAATTGAATAATTCAAATAATTTTAGAAAAAGACAAATATTACCCTAATATTTTGTTTTACTTTGGTGCGAAAAAATATAGAGATATTATTTGAATATAATTATTAACTATTTAAAATTTATATTTATATATAATTATATATTATAGATAATTATTAATTAATATATAAAAACTGAACGATTTAATCATTTAAACTGATTAAATCTAATATGAGAAAGGAATGATTGTGAAATATGAGAAAATTATTATCAACTATAACAATATTGAAGTATAGTCAATTTTGTGAGGGTTGCAAAGAAATGAGTGTTGGATATTTTTTTATTTTTTATTTTTATTTTTTTTCAAAAGAAAGTTATCCAGATTTAATACACAGAATTTATTGTATTGGAAAATCATCACCCGTGAAGTCAATATTGCCATTACAACAAAGATATGATGTGTTTGGAAATGGCAAAAGTTAAGAGCTGAACAAGAATTAACACAAATTTATGTGAAGCACTTATGTGCAATAATGAATTTCACCAGAACCCCATTTACATCAAATGGGAAGAAGTCTTCGCTTAAGCAGTTAAACCGTCCGGTCAAACCAGGTGATTTTATATATAATTAATAATTTTATTAATAAATATATAATTATATATAAGTATAAAATTTTATATAATTAATAATCATCTATAATTATATTGAAATAATATCTCTCAATATATTTTTTATACTGAAGTAAAACAAAATATTAGAGTTATATTTTGTTTTTTTTTTAATTTTAGGTAAATTGTCCAGTTTACTTCCCATGTTATTCTGCTTTAATCGGGTTTGACATAGTCAGACCGGAACTTTCTCAATTCAAAGTAGTTCAACTCTCATTCAATTAAAACCATAAACTAGAATCATTTTCAAGTCTAATGACAACTGGTCGGACTGCTTAATACAATACGGTTCTCATAGTAGTGATTTCACATGTATAACTTAAACTACTATTGGCCCCCATTAATGTATATACGTATCCAAATGCTATTAAACCTTAGAGGATCGAGGTGCACCGTAAATGGAGAAGGTGATCAAAGTTTTATGCAATTGACTAAATTTACTACAAGTATAATATCTATGCTCTATCGATATAAATATTTATATTATTTAATTATATTATTTTTTAATTTAATTTACTACCTAGAAGTTCACATGCTCACATGCACCTAATTTGACTCAAACTAGTATAGTCGTAGACTCTATTCTGCACAATATCAGTCATATATATAATTGTTTATATTTTATAACTTAGATCCATCCTTATTTAATAATAATCGTATAATTTAAGTTGAAATATTATATTTATCAAATTCAATTTTAATAATGAAGTTAGTAATTTATTAACTGTGTTAAACCTTCATGTTAAGTTTACAGTTTATAACACAAAATTGCACATCGTAAAAACCGAATGATTTAAAATATATATACACGTTGAAGAACTTTTGTTTTTGTTTTTTCATCACTAAGTTGACTCAAATGGGCCGTTCAACTCAACTGAAATCACATAATTACTTCGTTAACATCAAAATCATCATAATTCATAAGGGCTAACCGGAATTTTGGACATTTCCACTAACTAATATGAATTGTTGTTACATAATGGAAAAACAAAGGGTGATGACTTGATGAGTAATGTAATTGATAAAATTTCATGATTAACGTGACATGAGCTTGTTTGTACTATAATTCTAAAATCACAACTTATGAGGGGAGGGAATGATTTATAAGATCATATTTGTTGTCCCATTTTTTGTAACATTTCATGTACTATTAACTTTGATTGGTTGAATTTTTTTACTGACATTAAAATTAAAATTATAAAAAAAATCTGGTCAATCAAACATCCTATCACATAGAGTGACATAAAGTCGTAGAAAACAACTTTACTCCAGGAAATGCGTTGCACGTTCTATAAGAGAAATATTTCATTTCCTCATAGTATAAAGTAAATAAATTATATTAAACTCAACTATATGATCGTAGAACTTATCATTTTAGATAATGCGCATGACTGGAACAACCAAATAAAAATAAAACTCTACGTGATAAAAATGGATTTTTGCAGCATATAATTGATATCCTTTCATATTTTTTTCATGATTCCACCGGTACTTTGATAACAAAGCACTTGTTCCTTCATGATGCTATGATATCACGTGATCACAAGTAAAAACAAACACGATGCAATAATTAAAACCATGTCATTTCACGTGCTTCTCATGTGTTTTGCCTCGGTTTCCGCTATCACTGCTACAACATCTAAGTCCCGAAGTTATCCCAAGAATTAGTGGCAGGATAAAAAATTAAACAATGACAGAAATTACATTACTCTATAAATTTAAAATTGAAAGGGCACTTATAACTAATGACTTAACATGCCATACAACTCATTTTCATAAACTTGACTCAATATTCCGAGTACAAACATAAACCGACAGAGTAGGATTTCCAAGGCAGTTCTTGCTTCTACTTGTATATATAATATTGTTAGGATATCATTAAATTTATATTACTTCCTTTTCATTAAATCATAGTACAAGTTTTATACCATCCACTATCTCAAATGTGTGCTGTTTGTAACGGTGTTATTCCAACTAAGCATGAAGAATTATTTTATGAGTGAAAATTAATTTATAGTGTGATTTATGACACCTTCAGTAATAATATATGCATAAAGTTAGACCCATTTATTTTAATTAAAAGTTTGTTTCCGTGGATTATAAAATTATTAAATCACCACTTACAATGATTTGGCAATCCTTCAGTATGGACTGTGGAAATGAGCCCAATTATTTTAATTCAGTTTGCTTCATTTTTTTTCTTATTGCTTGTACATTCATTTAGTTCTTTTAGCTCGAGTTTCTTCATTTTATTTATTTTGATATTTTCCAAAATTTTAATATTTAATGAATAAAAATAATTAAATTATTTTTATGAACTTTTTATAATTATTTTCGAAATTATAAATTAATTAAGTTTAAGTTAATAAGAAGATCCTTTTAGAAACTTCATTTTCAAAAATAAAAAATAAAAAAATATAACAAATCAAAATAATTAAATTAAAATAATGTTATTAGAGTTCCTGAATCAAAGTGGTTAGGTTAACCAAAGGTTCAAAACTAAATTAAATTAAGAAAATAATTTTAGAAAATAAAAATTTTGAATTAGGAATGAGCCACTATAAGCTCATATTCTTTTTCTAAAAAAGAGAAGAAGAAAAAATTATATTTATTTATTTTGATTTTTCGAAATTTTTAATATTAAATGTATAAGAAATAATTAATTTTATTTTGTCCACTTTTTTATAAAAAAAAATTTGATTAATTTAAACAATTAAATAATCAAATACACTAATTACCTAATTTAAATTTGAAAAGAGAATGACAGAAAATTATTAAAATAATATTAAAATATGATGGTCAAACCAGTCTGTTAAGATCCCTAAAATTAGGAGAGTAAATTTATCTGAATTTGAAATTTTGTTAACCGAAATTTTGGGATTAGGTGGTTGAAAGTTCACTATATATAAATAGAGTTCAAGGTGAAAATAAAAATACACCGAATACTATGAAAAAACTCAACAAAAATCAATTTTCGTGAGAGAGAAACCTTGTTTGATTTTTTTCAAAAATGATCCAGTGCAGGCGGGTTCATGCCATTCCCATGCACTTGCGTTGAAAATAGAACCACAGCCGTCTGATTTGCTTACTTCCCACGCCTTCACGTTGATCAAAGATCCAGCCAATCAAATCACGTAAAGAGTCTAAGCTACGGTGTACCGTGCCACACCGAATCACTGCACCGTGGGAATATGGGAATCCCTGCAAACGAGCCCACATCACGGTTTTGTGCGTCCCCCATCCAGCGTGTGACGTTCCGCCATGTGTCTAAACGCATTGACTTTTCTAGCTTCGTCCAATATCTGTCCGCCACGTGTTCGCCACTTTTGCCAGCTACCCCACGTGATCCCTGTCTGCACAGTACAAAAATCAATCCTCCTTTAGCAATAAGGTGCAGTTTTCAGTCCCTGTTTTTTTTTTTCTTCACTCTTTTCTTTTTAATTGTTTCAAATATATTTCATTCATTCAATGACATAAATATTAATGTGTAAAATAATTCTTGTAATAATAATTCACTAATTAGTATTATATAAAGGTCCAATAATAACAACATGCATTAAATCTTAGAATTTTTAAGGATAATGATAAACATAAAAAATAAATAAAATCTCTATTTTTTATGAATAAGTAGTAATTTGATTTTTAAATTTTTTATATTGTTTAGCAAATGACTTTTTTTGTTTTCTATAATTATCCAGTAATTATTAATAAAAATTAATGATCTCCTAAAAATAATTTAGTAAATGATTAAAGTATAAAACAATATTACTTTGGTGCATTTTTCAATTTAATCAAGTTTTACACTAGTCGTTTAATAATCTATAAAAATTTCTTTTTTTATAATAAAATCGCAAATCACATCTCTACAAAATTTAATATTTTTTAAATAAAACAGGATCAACAAACACTTTTCAAAAATAAATTAATTTTGAGATTTAATCAAAGATGAAGAGAATGATGTCCTAAATGTCTCTTTCTTCTCAAATCATGGTCGAAAGGTCGCGCTACGCCGCTTCTTTTCAATGGATTAAATCTCTAAATCAATTTAGTTCCATTTTTTTAAATAAGTAACAAAAATTAGCCAAACTGTTTTTATAATAAACAAAACTTATAAAATAGATATTTTTCACTAAAAAAAATATATTCTTTTTAATTAAAATACCCTCAATTGACAAACTTTTTTCTACTTAAAGAATAATGTAAGCCTAGATTCTCTTAATAGGGATACGTAGGACCGGGGTCAATCTTGTCAGGCACAATAATAAAAATAATTAATTAATTAATCAGATAATTTAATAAAATAATAATAAAGTCATATATTTTAATGAAGGGTACCGCTTAAGGCGGACGGGTAGGGTGCTAATACGTTCCCTACCTTGTAACCGACTCCGGAACCTGGATATCAAAAATCCAAAAGCCCAGAGTAATTGGGCTTAAAATATTTTTCTACATTTTTAACTATAAAATTTAGTGGCGACTCTAAACAAAATCGTGCAGTCGAAAATCGGGGCGCGACATCTGGCGACTCTGTTGTGGACTTTTTTGAGAGAGTCCGACCCATAATCTATAAAATGTGTGACTGTTTATTTACCATTATTATCATTATTTTTTATTTGGTTAATTAATTAATTTCCAATAATATGAAAATTGCATGTTTAATTAGTAGTTGTATGTATAAATAAGAATTTCATGCTTAATTATTAATTGTATGTATAAATATGAATTACATACTTAATTTTAATTGTATGTATAAATATGAAAATTGGTTGCTTAATTAGTAGTTGTATGTATAAATAAGAACTACATGCTTAATTTTAATTGTATATATAAATATGAATTACATGCTTAATTTTAATTGTATCTAAAAATATGAAAATTACATACTTAATTATATGTAATAAATATGAAAATTTTATGCTTAATTAGTAGTTGTATGAATTACATACTTAATTATTAGTTGTATGTATAGATATATATTACACGCTCAGTTATTAATTGTATGAATTGCATGCTTAATTAGTAATTATATGTTGTATGTATGAATTATATATGTATGTATGCATTGTTTTTGTTATTGTATGATATATCATGTATATATTTTAGGCACACATATATGACCTACACCCGAGTCTTAGTGATACCTTTTTGAATAGAAGAGACACTAGCCTCATTGGTCGCGGTCTTTGTTGCTTCTAAGTGTTGATGTGAACCACTCATATTGTTACATCTTATTATGAATTAGCCACTCGAGCTAGTCTCTTGTTTCTAGCATCATAATATTTGGGTTTCTCTATTTGAGAGAGATGCAATACGAGCGAGAGTCTAGATCTTGCCAATGACGTCCATTATATGTTAGAACCCTGTCATAGGATATTGTACTTGTTGTGAATCTTATGATTTGTATCATGTTTGTATTATAACATATTGTTTGGAATTTTGTCATGTAAAATAAAAATCATGTAAAATATTGCACATTTGAGGGGAATTATTGTTCGCCTAATAAAGAGATTATCATAAAAATAAACATGGCAATTTATTTTTGCCCTAAGCTAGCCTGAACGATAAAAACAAAAGAAATATAATTTAAAAATATATATCCATGTTCAAATCATAATGATGGCTAAACCACCCCAAGATAGGGTTCATTACCCTAAGCGACATACATTTTGTATATTTAGTCATTTCCTTCATCACGCATTAATAAAAAACACATCATTCAAGAAATACATTTATGGATGCATAAATATAAAAAATACATCTTCAAACATTCACTCAATTATCCATTCATTTATGCATTCAAAAAAATAAAAATATGTATTGACTAACTTATGCATTCAAAAATAAAAATATTCATTGATTGACTTATGCATTCAAAAATAATTTCTTTATTGATTGACTTATACGTACATTCATAGATACATAGATATATGAAAATTCGTCATCCACTACTTATGCATGCATTTATGATAAGTACATACATTAAAAAAATCATTTCATCCATGATACGCTAACAAAAAAACTATCGTTCAAAATAATTCATTCATGCATGCATATAAGAATAATACGTTACTCATACATTCTTTTAATTAGCTACCCGTTTATGGATTTTAGAAAAATAATACATCATTTATACATTCTCTTATTTATTCATCCATTCACTCATGAAAAAAAACAACGCATTCATTCATGTAAAATAATACATATAACTAAAATATTTATTCCTTAAATTGATTCATTCTATTACTCATTTGTGCATTCAAAATGAAAAAATATATGATTTAATACTCATTGACTTATGCCTTTATATATTCATTAACAAGAGTACATTAATCACACGTTCATTCACTCATGCAATCGAAAAGAAAAAATCATTCATTCAATCATACATTCAAAAATAAAAAAAATCGGCTGACTTATGTATTCATTCATCACATTCAAAAATAAAAATCTTCATTAATTGACTTACGCATTTATTCATTCATTCATTCAATTATCCATACAAACATTATTCATTCACTCTTCTACTCATTCATTAATTCATGCATACATGCATTTTTAAAATAAATTATACATTCATTCATACATTCACTTAAAAAAATTAAAAATACAATAATCATACATTCATCTATATTTTATTCATTCACTCAATAATTCTAAAAAAATTCACTCATGTATTTAGAAAGAAAACTAATCATTAATTGGCTTAAACATTCATATATGCATAAAATATTATTAAGCATTCATTCACTCATGTATACATGCAATTTAAAAATAAATAGATTACTCATACATACATTCATTTATGCATACGTTTATCAAAAAAATAAAAATAAATCATTCAAAATATTATATTTCACACATTACCATATCATACATCTTAATTTTCTTGCATTCATTGTCACAAACCTTTTCACCTCATCGTAAAAAGAAAAATATTTCATACATCTTCACATAGTCTTCATGCATTACATTCATGCATCTTAAAAAGATTTGCATTCTCAATCATTCATACATCCCAACAAATGCATAAGCATACAAATTCCTTGCATCATTTTGAGTTATAAGTTGCACCCCAATTCATGTAACATGATAAAAACCAAAACAAAAAATCACTTCATGCATCAATAAGAAATCAGTTTTCTGCACACATTTCATAATCTCATTGCTAAGGACACTCATAATTGAAGATTGGTTTTAAGAAAAATACTGTTAGACTTGACTGAAAGCAATCAATATTAAAACTGAAGAGATTTAAAAAGATAGAGAACTCTCAATTTGTGGTTGAGTCCATACTCGATATTGCATTATCTTCAACCCCAACAAAGTTAGAGAGCAATTTGAAAAATTCTCTTCACTTGAGGACCACAGTCAAGGTTAAACTATTCAAGCATTCACTCAAAAAGATTTAATTTCAAATGCATATCTTTTTAACAAGTATATATTAATGTATTGATCATGCAAATTTCAACATCTTATATATCACCCTAACATCTCACATTACACTCTACCAATCATATTTATCCAAAAAAGAGAGCGCATAACCCAAATAAAATTAATCTATGCATTAATATGAGATATTTGATTAAAAAATGATTCAAAAATAAAATGGAGGATGATGCAAAATGTAAAAACCAAAAAAATGATGTACATCTTCAAGCAAAATTTTCTAATGATACAATACATTTTTGTAATTCCTAAACATCTTGGAGATATCCCTAGTCACCCCATTTGAGCCCAAACATCAACAAAGAAGATAAATTTTGAATAACCCTCAATATTTTAATAGCCCAGGGAAGGTCGCTTTTCAACAATTTTCCTTGACATTCGGTTATTAAAGAAAAATATTCTTTTACATCAATCATTTGACCGAACGATAAGAGAATATAAAGAACGTTCATTGCTT
Source organism: Lupinus angustifolius (assembly GCF_001865875.1). Taxonomy (NCBI): domain Eukaryota; kingdom Viridiplantae; phylum Streptophyta; class Magnoliopsida; order Fabales; family Fabaceae; genus Lupinus; species Lupinus angustifolius. Next base: position 25,917 of record NW_017718268.1, read on the forward strand.
AAAGTACAAAAAAAGGTATAAAAAAAGCTCGTAGAGAATCCTCAATTAGTATTTCAGACAAAAGTTAGGGCAAAAGTGCAATATCGATGATCACAAAAGGAACCCTTCATGAAAAATTATCGCCTTAATCAGAGGTCATCCTTATCAAAACCTGAAAAAATCTCTTAATAGTTGAATGTCATGTTTAAAAATTGTTGAAAATAGGATAAAGAAGAAGAGTGAATGGTGGGTATGGGAAACACAAGTTTTGAGCCTTATATCCTTTTCTTGAAAACCCTAGCCAAACCACGATACAAGCTTAAAAAGACCTTGTCAAAGGTTTATTTGTCTAAGATGTGCATCATGACCAAAAAATGTCGACTCCACAAATGTCGTAAAATTTTGATAAAATATCTCATCTTTAATGCATAAGTTAAAATTCATTATCACCATCACCATATCAACACAAGCCCAAACGCAAATTAAATATCATCAACCACAATCAAATATCAACCATTCATCATTCATACATAACTTCACTATCACTCATAAGCCAAAGATAAATTCAATTTTATCATAGCCACCATCACATCTACATTAACCAAACCCAAATTGAATTTTATCATCATTATCACCACCATGTCTACCCAATCCAAACTCAAATTAAATTTTGTCATCACCACTCATAGCCCAAATACTTACCAAATTTTGCTTGATCATTGTTTTAGAAAAGAGTTATGCATGAAATAAAGAGCAATAAAGGCAAAGGAAAATTGGACGCCTCTCAAATTGGAGCATGTTTAAAGATGATTCATGGTCTAAAGCCTTACATTCCAAGTTTACCAAATCAATTTGAATAGAAGAATGACTCGAATTATCTCACACTGGGGCAGTGAAAGGTCACAAGAAGTCAAAACTAGGACAATTTTTGGAGTTGATCTCATTTTCTTGTGAAAGTTTATAAAAAGCTGAAAACTGGGGGAATAGTGAAGTGACTTTTCTTGACTCTAAATTGATTCGATCAAAATAAGCCAAAATGCCTCAAGTAAGGAGAAAGCTCCTACGTTATCATCTTCAAAGACACCTTCAACAACGACTTACATATGTCTTCTACTTCCTACCAATTCAAGTTGCCACATCGGGGGTATTCACAAAAACAGAAGAAAAAAAGCAAAGAAAAAAAAAACAAAAGATTGTTAGGATGAAAACCCACATAGGCAACCCATAAAAGGTGAGGGGTCCTAAGTCGAAAACCTATGGAGGCGACTAGAGATCGTAATAAAATGAGAGAATTTCTGACATATGCTTACATATGGTATTCTGGGCAAAAATTAGGGAATATTAAATGAACACCCCAAGTTGAAGACTTGCTACTACATATCATCAATCACGCAAACTGAGACAACTTTTTGGAGAATCTAAGTTGTAGCCTCCTGAGTGAAGACAAGAGTTTATAACAGGAACACTGGGACAAATTTTGTTGTTACAAAAAGCATCAACACTTTCGAGAAATTTTTTATGCAAGCCTACACTGGAGCAAAATAGCTAGGTTTAGTCATTGTCCTCAAGGCCATACTATGGCGGTTTAAGGATCACATTAAAGGAAAGACATCTTCAAGTAAACTGTGGCATATTTTGATGAAAGAAAACTATGGTACCAAACTACCAATCAACATCAAGCAACAAGGACCACTTCAGTCGATTCTACAAAGGTTGATGAGTTCCATCCAAAAAATATATATAAGTGATGCATTAGAACATTTGTGCACAGGTCTTGCTCCTTATTCCATTCAAACGAAATATATAGTACTCATCATGACATACATACATTAAAGTATAATATGCTTATTAACATATAGTCACATTCATATACCAATCATTATAGCAGAAAAAAAAACAAAAAAAAACATGGCATTGTATATAACTAGGCATTCGCACGTGCATCTTCACATTATTCTTCCTATAAGCACAAATAAACAAACAAAACAATGCATTGCATATAACCAAACAGTCAAACATGCATCCCTACACTATTCTTCTAATAAGCGCAAACAAATCATTGCATTGCATATAACTAAACATTCAAACATGCATCTCTACATCATTTCTCTAATAAACATAAACAAACAAACCAAAAATTGCATCTCAACATACATTCCTACAAAATTTATGCATTAACAATCGGTGCGGAACATTACATTACGCAAGTGAATTATCTAGCTTCACACCAAAACCTCTATTATGGCAACACATGTGCCTCAACAAATCCTTGATTCTTTATAGCAACACGGGTGCCTCAGCAAATCCCTGATTCTTTATGGCAGCATGGGGGCCTCAGCAAATCTCTGATTCTTTATGGCAGCAAGGGTGCCTCAGCAAATCCCTGAATCATTTTGGCAGCATGGGTATCTCAGCAAATCCCTGAATTCTTTTGGCAGCACGGGTGCCTCAACAAATCCCTGAATCATTTAGGTCGCATGGGCGCCTCAGCAAATCCCTGAATCGTTTTGGCAGCACAGGTGCCTCAGCAAATCCCTGAATTATTTTGGCAGTAGGGTGCCTCAACAAATCCCTGAATCCTTTTGGCAGCACGGGTGTCTCAGCAAATCCCTGAATTGTTTTGGCAGCACGTGTGCCTCAACAAATCCCTGAATCATTTTGGCAGCATGGGTGCCTCAGCAAATCCCTGAACCATTTTGGCAGCATGGGTGCCTCAACAAATCCCTGAATCATCACGGCAAGCGCAAGAACTACCTCAACAAATCTCTAGTACATCACGACAAGCGCGGGAATTGCCTCAAAAAATCCCCGGTTCATCATGGCAAATGTGGGAACTGCATCAACAAATTCTAGGTCCACCAGTAGAGCATCGATCTTCTTCATCAACATTTGATACCTTACCAACAACCTTTTTCTAAGCCTTAACAAAAATAACGTTCATTTCTTTACTTGTCACTTACCACGATATCTCTCAAACATTGGTTTCCTTGCTATCAGGTAAGCAACAAGTAAATAGGGGCAGCTGTGAACACCCATTTTTGTCCGGCCCAGAAAAAGTCTAAAAAACTTTTTAAAGAAAAACAATAAATTAACTTCATTTTATTTATTTTGATATTTTCCGAAATTTTAATATTTAATGAATAAAAATAATTAAACTATTTTTATGAACTTTTTATAATTGTTTTCGACACTATTAAATTAATTAAGTTTAAGTTAATGAGAATATCCTTTTAGAAGCTTCATTTTCAAAAATAAAAAATACAAAAATATAACAAAACAAAATAAATAATTAAATTAAATTAATGTTGTTAGGGTTCTTGAATCCAAGTGGTTAGGTTAACCAAAGGTTCAAAACTACATTAAATTAAGAAAATGATTTTAGAAAATAAAAATTTTGAATTAGGAAAGAGCCACTATAAGCCCATACTCTTTTTCTAAAAAAGAGAGGAAAAATGTTTTTTTTATATTTATTAATTTTGATTTTTCGAAATTTTAAATATTAAATGTATAGGAAATAATTAATTTTATTTTTGTCCACTTTTTTATAAAAAAAATAGGATTAATTTAAATAATTAAATAATTAAATAATTAAATACACTAACAACCTAAAAAATACACTGAATTTGAAATTTTGTTAACCGATATTTTGGGATTGGGCGGTTGAAAGTTTACTATAAATAGAGCTCAGGGTGAACATAAAAAATACACCGAAAACACTGAAAAAACTCTACAAAAATCAATTTCTCTGAGAGAGAAAGCTTGTTAGTTTTTTTTATTCAAAAAAGATCTAGTGCAGGCGGGTTCATGCCATTCCTTGCACTTGCGATGAACATGGAACCATAGCCGCACGATCTGCTTACTTCCCACGCCTTCACGTTGACCAAAGATCTAGTCAATCAGATCCCAAAAAGTGTCCCAGCTATGGTGCACCACGCCACACTGAATCACTGCACACATTTACCAAAGACAAGCCCATAACACGATGCTATGCATCCCCATCCAGCTTGTGACGGTCCCCCACGTGTTTTAGCGTGTTGACTTTTCCAGCTTCATCGAATCTCTGTCCGCCACGTGTTCACGTAAGAACGAGGTTGCAACTAAGAGGGGGGTGAATTAGTTGACTTAAATTTTATGGCCACTTTTTCTGCAAAATCAAGAGTTAACGTGCAACAGAAAATATATGCAAAAAAATAATCAAGATAAAATGAAATAGATGAGGGAGAAGAGAATACACAGTGACTTTTATACTAGTTCACCTTCTAGTCCACCGAAGGCTACGTCCAGTACTCTTGCAACACAAGAGATTTCTTCACTAAGAATTATGAGTTGTAATTACAATATCTCACCCCAAGATTTCTATGTACCTTACAGACTCCCTAATTCTTATTCACTCTTGGAAAACATCTTTACAAGTGATTCTAATCCCCTTTCTTTTCACGCCCCATGAAAGAAAGTATTCTGCAACAATATTGAAGAATGTACAATAATGCCAGATTGCCTTTACAAGTATGAAAGTAGTATAACTTGCAATCCAATCAACTCTTTATGTATACCAAGCAATAATACTCTTCGGAAAACTTTGAAACTCTTCTAAGCAACTTCAGAAAAATGGCTTTGAAAGTTTGAGTGCAAGTTGCAAAAAGTATAGAGAAATAACTTCAGAATAAGTTTAAGAGCTTTTAAAAATTGTATAAGAGTTGTGGGTTGTTGTGTATTGTTGTGTATTTGTGTTGTGAGAGTTAGAGCCTTTATATAGACTTTCCAAACACCCATGGTGCATTTCTGAAAGTGTAGGAGTTGTTTGAAGTGAAGAGATTTCGTTTGGAATGAAAACATTTCATTTTGAAATATGACATCTGATGCAACAGCTCTTAGTAATCGGTTACTAACAGTGGGTAATCGATTACCCAAACTCTTTGTCCACTGTTCTTTTAAAAACAAATTAGAGTAATCGATTACACAATTTTGGGTAATCGGTTACTCAACTTTTTCAAAGTTGGTAATCTGTTACTCAAATGCAGTAATGGATTACTCTGGACAGTTTTAAGTTGGATAATTCTTTTTTCACACACATAACCTGTTACTTAGATGAAGTAACCCGTTAAACACTATTTTTGAAAATTGTTTTGTATTTTAAAGTGTTTCAACTTTCTTTAAAAATAGTTTGAGCATTACTACTTTGTAAATTTAAGAGTTTTAGGATAAAAGTACCCATAGAGACTTAATCTAATTATCTTGAAGCTTTAATTTTCTTTGTCTTCATAAGTATTATTCTTTTTTTTATTTTTGGTGATGTTGGTGTCTTCATCAAAACCTTGTCAATATCAGGAGCAAAAATCTTCTTCACATTCACCACTTTTGCCAGCTACCACACGTGGTCCCTGCCCGCACAATACAAAAATCAATCCTCCTATGGCAATAAGGTGTAGTTTTTCAGTCCGTGTTTTTTTTTTCTTCACTTTTTTTTTTTTAATTGTTTCAAATATATTTTATTAATTCTATGACATAAATATTAATTTTTAAATAATTCTTGTACTAATAATTCAATAATTAGTATTATACAAAGGTCCAATAATAATGGATAAGGAGTAAACATAAAAAGTAAATAAAATCTCACTATTTTTAATGAATAATTAGTAATTTGATTTTTAATTTTTTATATTGTTTAGCAACTGAATTTTTTTTGTTTTCTATAATTATCCAGTAATTATTAATAAAAATTAACGATCTCCTAAAAATAATTTAGTAAATGATTAAAGTATAAAACAAATTACTTTGGTGCATTCTTCAATTTAATCAAGTTTTACACTAGTTGTTTAATAATCCATAAAAATTTCTTTTTTATAATAAATCGCAAATCACATCTCTACAAAAAATTAATATTTTTTAAATAAAACATGACCAACAAAAAATGTTAAAAAATAAATTAATTTTGAGATTTAATCAAAGATAGAGAGATGGTCGTCTGAATACATCTTTCTTCTCAGATCATCTTCGAAAGGTCGTGCTACGCCGCTTCTTTTCAATCGGTTAAATCTTAAAATCAATTTAGTTCCATTTTTTTTAAATAAGTAACAAAAATTAACCAAATAAAAAACTTTTTTATGATAAAAAAACTTGCAAAATAGATATTTTTGACTAAAAAATATATTCTCTTTAATTAAAATACCCTCAATTAACAAACTTTTTTCTACTTAAAGAACCACGTAAGCCTTGATTCCCTTAATAGAGATACATAGAACCAGAGCTTAATAGGGGTACGTAGGACCAAAGTCAACATTGTCAGGCTCAATAATAAAAATAAACAATTTTTTCATAATAAGTAACTAATTAATCAGACAATTTAATAAATAATAATAATAATAAAGTCATATATTTTAATGAAGGGTACTGCTTAAGAATGGCGGGTAGGGTGCTAATACATTCTCTACCTTGTAACCGACTCCCGAACCTGGATATCAAAAATCCAAAAGCCCAGGGTAATTGGGCTTAAAAGATTTTTCTACATTTTTAACTATAAAATGTAGTGGCGACTGTAACAAAATCGTACAACCGAAAATCGGGGCGCGACATCTGGCGACTAGTCTGTGGACTTTTTTGAAAGAGTCCGACCACAATCTATAAAATGTGTGACTGTTTATTTACTATTATCATTATTTTTTATTTGATTGATTAATTAATTTCCAATAATATGAAAATTGCATGCTTAATTAGTAGGTGTATATACAAATAAGAATTACATGCTTAATTATTAATTGTATGTATAAATATGAATTACATGCTTAGTTATTAATTATATGTATAAATATGAATTACATGCTTAATTTTAATTGTATGTATAAATATGAATTACATGCTTAATTTTAATTATATGTAAAAATATGAAAAAATGCATACTTAATTATTAATTATATGTAATAAATATGAAAATTGCATGCTTAACTAGTAGTTGTATGAATTACATACTTAATTATTAGTTGTATGTATAGATATATATTACACGCTCAATTATTAATTGTATGAATTGCATGCTTAATTAGTAATTATATGTTGTATGTATGAATTATATCTGCATGTATGCATTGTTTTTGTTATTGTGTGATATATCATGTACACATTTTAGGCACATATATGCCCTACACCCGGGTCTTAGTGATACCTTTTTGAATAGAAGGAACATTGGCCTCACTGGTCGTGGTCTTTGCCGCTTTTAAGTGTTGGTGATGTGGACTATTCATATTGTTAACTCTTATTTTGTTACCTCTTATTAAGTGTTAGTGATGTGCATCACTCATATTGCACTATAATACGGGATTGAGTCAAATATATAACATTAGTTACACTACTTCATTCCAATAATAATGTAGGACTAATATTATATTTGTCTTGTGTTTTAGATTGTAGTTGTGGTTATGTTTATAGTCACAATTGTGGTTATTATGATTGTGACAATTACAAAATTAATGTTGATTACATTGTAAATTATTTTGTAATTAAAAAATATTTTTGAAATTAATGTGTCTTATGCAACCTAATGTAATCTAATATAGCTACACTGCTATTCATGCTACTGCATCATCGCAATTCGGTATTACATCATAATTATGATGTGATTAGTTATGATGACCTTAATATTATGAGTCTGGATCCTCTCCTGTAATGGAGAGGCCAATACTAACCTAGGATTATGACACGTGGCAATTTAATTTTTAATGGTTAGGATTTTAAAATGCAAAAATATGTTTAATTAAATTAATTTAAAAAATAAATTATATCTTCCTCTCTAACTGTATCTACTCCTTTGCTACACTAGGAGAGAGAAAATACTGAATGAAACCCAGTTTTCTTTCAATTGGAAGGACTAAATGTTTTGAGATATTTGTTGTGCTTGTTAACACAGATAGAAAAGTGAAACATTTTCCATGGTGAAAATTTAGGCCATCCATGTAGGGTTTCATATTTTTTTAGCAACATCCCTAATAATCCAAAACTTATGAGGGAGAAAACACAGATAGAAAACTAACATCATCAAAACTTATGTTTCTTCCCTCTAAAATCCATGGCAAGCACGTAACTCCAAAGTCTAGAAAGTCAATAGTCATCTCTTGTTTTTTAACTCTGTGCTCTCCAGGCTGCCGCCTATAATGTCACCGTCGAAGAAGAAGAAAAAGAAAAAGGATGAGCCAATAGTCATATCTTGTTTATCTCTTTTTGTGTTTGTGTTTTCTCTCTCCTCGTGTAGCAATGGAGGAAGTAACGGCCGTTGAAGTGGAGGAAGATAAAATTTGTTTTTTGAATTAATTTAATTAAGAATATATTTTTGCATTTTAAAATTCTAACCATTAAAAACTTAATTGCCACGTGTCATTCCTAGGTTAGTACTGGTCTCTCCATTACATGAGATAATCCAGACTCTAATATTATGGTCCTATTGTGTAATATAACTTGCAATTTGAGTCACCTGTGAGTAAAGGGAAACCCTCCAATAGTGCTTTTACCATATATGTTAACCTCATTATTGGACCGAATCAAACTATGAAGTATAGGTTGAATTGGTTTGGGTTACTGAAATCTAAAACATCCATGTGTACCCTGACATATGTGGCTTTTAAGGTGGGTATGGTAAGATTCATCTATTTTTTTATAACGTAATAGTACATATTATTGAATGATGGTATGCAAATTTTGTAAACTTAAAATTAGAGCTTCATTTTAACCCCATCAAATTAAATTCACCCCATTTTAATCGTAAAACCTAAACTATCCTCATACATTTTCAAACATTCTTCCTCACTTCATCTTCTTCAAATCACTCACTTTTTCTCTGCTTGTGATGGTCCTCTTCCACTAAATAAATCCCAAAAGGAAAAAATAAATACAAGATGGGGACAACAAAGCTACCAAGAGTGTTTATTTGAAAGAGGTTTGAACTGAGGGCCAGAGAAGAGGACCGTGATGATGATGCATGGGTGTTGGGGGAAGATATGAGAGGGATATGGAGTAATGGGAAGTTTGTGCATGAGAAACAAGTACATAGTGGAAGAGCTCAAGCCATGGCGCCTTAAACAGATAAAAATTCAAATTAGTAAAGAAAGATTATGATCCCGAGTCAAAATAGTTTTTTGGGATTAAAATATTCTAAAAAATAGTCATAAAAATACTTAAAATTTTAGATGAGAGAATCGTACAATAAAACTTGTTGATCCTCACTGACCCGATTGAATATGTTCACGAAATTGACCATATGAAGAAGGTAAACCCATTTCACAATATTGCCAAACTAATTGGTTGATGATATATTCACAACATCCCTCACATTATGGATCTCCTCTTGAAGGACCAACTACTCATCTTGGATAGTATAAATAGGTTTAGTCGCTAAGAAACAGACGACTTTCAAATTTCTAACATAAATTTTCATCATATAAATATTGACTTAAATATCTAATTCTCCTTTTAGGTACCTATTCATTACACTCCAAGATTAGTTGAAACCAGGTTCAACTTGAAGAACTTCATCCATACCATCACTCCTACACCACAGAAAAATATACATATAAAGTTATCAACCAATTATATGTTTATCATTATATAATCATTTCCTTGTTTTATTGACGTCAAATCATGAATTTCTTGTCAATGCTTTGATGAGTGAGACTTACATTTTCCTTTTCTTGCTTCTTTACTACATAAATTGTTTGTTAGACTAACAAATTGCCTCCATTCGACCGAAGGAAAATAAATAAATGCATGTTTTATTGTTGTGTTACAAAAAAAAAATGTATGTACCAAAAATGTAATTATTTTTATACTACTATTATATTATTCATCATTGATATTTGATCATATTAACTCTTAAATGAAAATTATATAAATGAATAATATACTCATTATATATAAATCTTTAAATTAATAGTGCATAAATATTATATTATTTGTATTAAGCATATCTTCTTATGTGAATGTATGACTTTTGTTGTTCTTAAGAATCAAACAAGTTAATATTAAATCTTATATGATAACTAGGACTCAATAAAACCTAATATCACTAAATCATTTCAGTGTAGATATTGTAAATATATTTATAGATGTAGGTACCTAACATACCCATAGAAACAGGAAATGAAATCATCTCTGATACTAGATTCCTTTAATATTGGGAATGCGAGAGAAATTATTTTTTAAAAGTATGTAATTTAAAAAAAACAAAAATTTGGACCATTGAAAAATTATTTTTGCCGTATATTATAATTTTAGCCTCACTCTAGAAACAGAGAGGGGGGAAGAAATAAGATCCTACCTGACTTATTATATTAGTGTTACGAGGTTGAAGACTGAGGCTTAGAAACGAAATGAGACTTCTCCATCTACAAGTTGACGAAGAAATAAGACTATTGCGGCCATCTAGAACACTCACTGTATAAGGAAGCAGCCCAAGCCCCACAATTGTGGATATTTAATATAAATTATATATTTGTTATAACGAGATAAAGTATATGTAGTCATATAGTCTTTTTAAGGAAGAAAACATATGTGGTTAATTCCTATCTGTAAAAATAATTTGTCAAAAATTAATCCAAATATACTTCCAGTATTATAAAGTGCATTTTTAGTAAAGTATTAGTCTAGTAGTGTATGACTCTGCTAGATACTCACAAAGACCAAAAGGTTAAGAATACAATTCTTTTGAGCAATGCTTTTAAGGAGAGCCAACCACATATTCTGAAAGAAATTATTTCATTACCCATATAAGATGAAGAGATATCTTTGATAGTATAAAAAACATATTTTTGAAAATTTATGCGCAAACTTTAGTGGTGGTGTGTAGATAATCTTGTTTAAAATGAAGTTGAAGAACATTGTAAGTATGAATATAAGACACAAACAGGTTTTTATTGTTAACTAATGATATTTTCTTATAATTTTATATATAAAAATTAATTTCTTTGGCCTTATATTATGCTTTAAAATTTAGTACAGTTTTACAACATTAAAACAATTCATTGTTGATATGGTGGGTTAGGCATTGTTAAAAAAAGAGTTAAATATGTTAATGGATATGCTTTTGAAAAAAAAGTTCTAAACTTGAAAAATGACATCTCAAAATGAACACAAAAATGATATATCATATTACTACATCTTCTTATTAATCCTCCTACCCATAAGAATAGACATATATCATAATAAAATACTTTATTTATTAATGATTAATTTACAAGTGACATGTATCACTTTTTATGAGTAAAAAGATTAATAAAAATATTTAGTTGAAGGATATAAGAATGCTCGAATGAATATATTATTTTACTTAATAATAATATTGTTATAACATCTCACTCATTAGTTGATACCCATGATTGTTGGGGTAAATAAACAATAATTGTATTTACTCTCATTGCTCCTCACTAAATAAAGATATTCCTAGGCAATGAAAGTTGGATAAGAATTAGTTAATAGTTTTAAGGAGTATGTATCCTCTCCATTCTCAGAAAAAGAAATGATCCTTTTACACATAGTTTTAAGATAAAAATATCATTATAAATGTAAACAAAAAGATATAATTATATTTTTATCATGTTTTTTGTTTTATTTTATACACACTTCTCTCTTCAATAGAAGAGTCTGACTCAGTCCCAAGATGGTAACTTCAAATAATCTATACGTACATTTGTAAGTTTTCAACTTTTCATAGGGGTGTAAAGCTTACCCTAACTTTGGCGAGTTTCGGAAAGCCACCTCACCTCGACTTTTAACATAAGAAAAGGGGTATGTTAGATAATTGTTTGGTATATATCGCCTTTAGTATTAGACAGTCCCTTGAAAATAACTTTCATGCTTCAGCTAAAACTGAAAAAGCAATGGAGGAACATTAAAAGAATCTATAATATAAAAATATAGATGATATTAAAAAAATTAACAACTCGTGCAATGTAAAACCTAGTATTATTATAAAGTGGGTGTTTAAATAGACTTTTAGATCAAATGAGAATTTTGAGAGGTGAGGCTTGGGAATTGGAAAAAAGCTAATGACAAACTTGGGATTTGTGTTTGTAAAATCAGTTGTTAGATACCTCTCATTTCTATGTCTTAAAAGAATTTTATAACTATTTTATGGCTCTCTTTAATGATATTTTATGTCACTTTTATGGCTTTGTTTCCAAGCATCCAATGCTTCATATCCAAGATACCAAGACTTTGCTTGCCTATAAAAGGACACATATAGAGAGCTTCAAAATCATCTTCACAACACACAACATCTCTTTCATTTACACATATATTGTGAGTGCATTCTTGGTGAGAATTCTTGTTCCATTTGAGAGAGTATTTGTGAGGAAAAATATTGTCATTTGTCATCATCGTTATAAGAGGATTTCTTGTACTCTTCTTTTTTACATAGTGGAATTTTGCTCTTGATCGCCCGTGGTTTTTTTCCTCTCACACTGAGGGGTTTTTCCACGTTAAATCTTGTTTGTTATTTTCTTTATCATTTAGTTGTTTCTCTTTTGTTCTCAATTGATTCAATCCTGTGCTTCCGCATTGTGCTATATCATCAACAAGTGGTATCAAAGCTCTTACTAAATTGAGAATTTCAAAATGTCTGCAAAATTTGACATTGAGAAGTTTGATGGCAAAATTAGCTTTTCTATTTGGCGAGTCCAAATGAGGGCCGTTCTTATCCAGAGCGGATTAAAGAAAGCTTTAGATGGGAAGTCAAAGAAACCAGTTTCCATGACCGATGATCAATGGGATGAGTTGGATGAAAAGGCGTTTTCTACAATTCAACTTTGTTTGTCGAAGGAGGTTCTTCGTGAGGTTGCCAATGAAGAAACCGCTGCGGCTTTGTGGCTGAAGTTAGAAACTTTATACATGACCAAGAGCCTCGCAAACAAGCTTCGTCTCAAAGAACGGTTATACACCATTCGTATGGTTGAAGGTACTCCTATTCAAACTCATCTTGATGAGTTTAATTCTATTATTATGGATATGCAAAATATTGATATTAATATTGAAGATGAAGACAAAGCTGTTTTGTTGGTTGTCTCTTTACCTTCTACCTATAAGCACTTCAAAGAAATCATGTTGTATGGAAATAATGATACCTTATCCTTTGAAGATGTTAAATCTAATTTATTGTCCAAAGAAAAATTTGATCTTGAAGTTAATTCTGTGGACAAGGGTGAGGGCTTAAGTGTTCGAGGTAGAACTCAAGAAAAAGGGAGTACCAATTATAAAAAGTTCAGATCCAAATCCAGAGGTCGCAAATCCAACAAAACTTGTCGCTATTGCAAGAAACCGGGGCATGACATTCCTGATTGTTTTATCTTAAAGAAAAAACAAGAAAAACAAGATAAGGGAAAATTTCAACAATCCTCTGAAGCTGCTAATATTGAAGCCAATTCTGACGGTGATATTCTTTTATCTGTTGTCTCTTATAATAATAGGAGTAAAACAGAATGGATTCTTGATTCTGGATGTACTTTTCATATGTGTCCTTATAAGGACTTATTCACCACTTTTGAACATGTTGACAGTGGTGTTGTTTTGATGGGCAATGATACCCAATGCAAAGTTGCAGGAATAGGTACTATTCAGATCAAGGCTCATGACGGTGTTGTCAGAACCTTGGCTAATGTCCGCTATATTCCAGATTTGAAGCGGAACTTAATTTCTCTTGGCACCCTAGAGTCTCTCGGGTGTAGGTATTCAGCTGAAGGTGGAGTTCTAAAGGTATTGAAAGGTGCTATGGTATTATTGAAAGCTAACCGGATTGGTAGTTTATATGTCTTGCAAGGTTCTGTTGTGACAGGTTCAACAGCTGTATCTTCTTCAATGCATGATAATGACATTACCAAATTATGGCACATGCGCCTGGGCCATATGAGTGAAAAAGGTATGCACCTTCTAAGCAAACAAGGTCATCTTGGTAAACATGGCATTGGTAAATTGGATTTTTGTAAACATTGTGTTTTTGGGAAACAGAAAAAGGTTAGTTTCTCCACTGCAACTCACCGTACCAAAGGTATTCTTGATTATATTCATTCTGACCTTTGGGGGCCTTCTAAATTTCCTTCTCATGGAGGATGTCGCTATATGATGACCATCATTGATGATTTTTCTCGCAAAGTTTGGGTTTATTTTCTGCAGCATAAAAATGAGACTTTCTCCACTTTCAAGAAGTGGAAAACTCTTGTTGAAACCCAGACAGGGAAGAAAGTGAAGAAGCTTAGAACAGACAATGGATTAGAGTTCTGCAATGGTGATTTTAATGAGTTCTGCACAAAAAATGGTATTGCTAGACACAAAACTATTCCAAGAAATCCTCAACAAAATGGTGTTGCAGAACGGATGAACAGGACTCTACTTGAGAGAGTTCGTTGTATGCTCTCAAATGCTGGGTTATGGCATCGGCGTGAATTTTGGGCTGAAGCAGCATCTACTGCTTGTTACCTGGTTAATCGTTCTCCACATTCAGCACTTGATTTCAAAATCCCAGAAGAAATTTGGTCAGGTAATCCTGTTGATTATTCTAACTTAAGAATCTTTGGATGTCCTGCTTATGCACATGTTAATGATGGTAAATTAGCTCCAAGAGCTGTTGAGTGCATATTTCTTGGTTATGCATCTGAGTCTAAAGGATATCGCTTATGGTATTCTGATGCAAAGTCACGGAAATTAATTCTTAGCAGAGATGTGACTTTTAATGAGGATGCATTTTTATCTTCTGGAAAACAATCTATTGTGTCTTCTTCTACTAGTACAGGTAATCTGCAGGGTACTAGCGAGAAGGTGGAGTTGATAGTGAAACCTACAGTTCCTAATGTTGATGTTCCATCTTCCTCTACAAATCAATCTAGCATTGATGATCATTATGTTGATTGTGATGACAGTACAACTTCTCCTATTCATCAGCAAGAAGATGATTATTGTATTGCTCGAGACAGAACCAGAAGACTAATTAAAAGGCCAGCTAGATACACTGATGGTGATAATTTAATTGCTTATGCAATGTCAGTTGCACAAGAGGTAAATGATGATGTTGAACCTGCCAGCTATACAGAAGCTGTTTCTTGTGTTGATTCGTCACAGTGGCTAGTGGCTATGAATGAAGAGATTGAAAGTCTTCATAAGAATGGTACTTGGGCTTTGACAGAGCTTCCCGAAGGCAAACGACCATTACGATGTAAATGGATCTATAAGAAGAAAGACGGTATTCCCGGGGTTGAAGATCCAAGATGCAAAGCACGACTAGTTGTTAAAGGTTTTAATCAAAAGGAAGGTATTGACTTTAATGAGATATTCTCACCTGTTGTTCGTCATACTTCTATTCGTGTTTTGCTTGCTTTTGTTGCTTTATTTGATTTGGAGTTGGAGCAACTTGATGTAAAGACAGCTTTTCTACATGGAGAGCTGGAAGAAGAAATTTACATGGAACAACCTGAAGGATTTATTGTTCCTGATAAGGAGCATCTTGTCTGTCGATTGAAGAAATCATTATATGGCCTTAAGCAAGCTCCCAGACAATGGTACATGAGGTTTGATTCTTTTATGATTGGGCAAGGTTATTGCAGGAGTCAATTTGATGACTGTATTTATTTCCAGAAATTTCCAAATGAATCATTCATATACTTGTTACTGTATGTTGATGATATGCTAATTGCTTCACGTGACAAGTCTTTGATCCGGAAATTGAAAATTCAACTCAATAATGAGTTTGAGATGAAAGAATTAGGTGCAGCCAAGAAAATTCTTGGTATGGAGATTCACAGGGATCGTCAAGCTGGTAAATTGTTTTTATCCCAAGAGAAATATATTGAAAGAGTGCTTGAAAGGTTTAATATGAATAATTGTAAACCTGTTTCTACTCCACTTGCTGCACATTTCAAGTTATCTTTAGATCTTTGCCCACATACAGAGGAAGAGATGGAGCGTATGTCACATATTCCTTATGCTAGTGCAGTTGGTAGTCTTATGTATGCTATGGTGTGCACTAGACCTGATTTAGCATATGCTGTTAGCATGGTAAGTCGATATATGCATAATCCTGGAAAGGATCATTGGAGTGCTGTAAAATGGATTTTTCGGTATCTAAAAGGTACTTCTGGTATTGGCTTGGTATTTGACAGAAACAAGGCTACAACTGATGACGTTGTAGGTTATGTTGATTCGGATTATGGTGGTGATATTGACAGAAGGAGGTCTCTTTCTGGTTACATCTTTACTCTCTGTAATAGTGCTATTAGCTGGAAAGCTACTCTTCAGTCCATTGCTGCATTGTCTACGACTGAAGCAGAATATATTTCAGCAACGGAGGGTGTGAAGGAGGCTATTTGGCTCCGAGGTTTGGTAAATGAACTTGGTCTAATACAGGGTGTTCTTACAGTGTTTTGTGATAGTCAAAGTGCTATTCATTTGACCAGGAATAATCGTTATCATGACAAGACCAAACACATTGATATAAAACGTCACTTTATCCGAGATATTGTTGCTATTGGTGAAATTATGGTGGAAAAGATTCACACATCAGAGAATCCAGCAGATATACTTACCAAGCCACTTCCGAATACCAAGTTCCAACTTTGCTTGGACTTGGTTGGTCTCTACAGCACTTGAGTGCCCTTCGGGGCATTATTTGGCGATGAGCAACTTATCAAATTCGAGCCAAGGTGGAGATTGTTAGATGCCTCTCATTTCTAAGCCTTAAAAGAATTTTATGACTATTTTATGGCTCTCTTTAGTGGCATTTTATGTCACTTTTATGGCTTTGTTTCCAAGCATCCAATGCTTCATATCCAAGATACCAAGACTTTGCTTGCCTATAAAAGGACACATATAGAGAGCTTCAAAATCATCTTCACAACACACAACATCTCTTTCATTTACACATATATTGTGAGTGCATTCTTGGTGAGAATTCTTGTTCCATTTGAGAGAGTATTTGTGAGAAATTTTTTTGTCATTTGTCCTCATCATTATAAGAGGATTTCTTGTACTCTTCTTTTTTACATAGTGGAATTTTGCTCTTGATCGCCCGTGGTTTTTTTCCTCTAATACTGAGGGGTTTTTTCACGTTAAATCTTGTGTGTTATTTTCTTTATCCTTTAGTTGCTTCTCTTTTGTTCTCAATTAATTCAATCATGTGCTTCTGCATTGTGCTCTATCCTCAACATCAGTCATGCCTTATTAAGCAAAGGCTACTAGGCTAGCTAGCTATGGATTGAGCTATGTGTTAGTTAAATATTGCATGTAATCAGTTGAGAGCAAGTGACATAGGAAGGGGATGAACACAAATCACCTGGCTAAAACTTGTCTCAATTTTTTGTTACGATCAATTAAAAAGTTTCACATAAGTAAAAAAAATCCTAAAAAATAAAAATTAATATTTTTATATTATTTGTTAAAATATAATTGACTAAAAATATACATAATTTTCTTAAGACAGAAAATCTCTATTTAAAAGGGAATAGTGTGCAACAGTGGGTCAAAAGTCATCCATATATTATTTTACTGAAGTATAAAAAATAATTCCTACTTAGTATTTTTAAAACTATTTAATTCAAGTACTTATCCCCCTCTCCTCAAGTGTTTTCACCTTGACTATAAAATTGTCAAATTATTATATAACTTTACAAAGTCATATACCAATCTAAGTGCTCTTTTGTATATGCAAAAGAAATTCAAGCATTTTTCATTGCTATCAGCAAATAATGAGCAAGGAAGAAATTTTTTCCTGGTATATGCTGAACATGCAGGCTCCTCCAATTTCAATCAACCAGTCAAACACTAAATACATGAGTAGATTCAATTGGAAATTAATTTAGCTATAGTTTTAAAGATTATTTCATTTAGTCTTTGAATACAAATTTCTATGATCAAAATAACATAAAAAATATTGGGTTGTCAAAATTAAGGCGAATTACATTACCATTTCTTGATATTTGAGTTAACTACATTTGACAGCTTTAAAAACTACCCCACAACCTCTTTGAAATATTTTCATTATACATATATTTTTAAGTTTATATTGTTATTACGTACTTTCTCTCTCTATAACATAAATATCAAGAAGCACGACTTAATTTTAAAGCAAAACATGTTTTGAGTGTAATTAATTCAAATATTAAAGTATGTAAATTTCATGTACACTAAATTGTTGTTATAGAATGATAAAAATATATCATTATTCTTACTTTTTTTTATATAAAATGGTATATTATTTTAAAAAATAACATCCAAATTCTCTTATACATACAAAGATAATAGTGTTTTGATACATTTTTAGTATAACTAAGAATATTATCGTACATATGGTATCATTTCAAATTTTATGATTATTTATCCCAACAAATATTATTTAACAAATCAAAATTTTAACTTTTGTTGTAATTCCATACCTTAAAGTGATAGGTAGATTTTGGAAATATTTTGAGAAATAAATTAGAAGTTCTCTAAATAAAATAAGTTCTCTAGCTATCTGGGTGGGACCTTATCAGTAACTGAAGCCAAGACTTTGGTAAGACGCGTGGAGACAACTCATCCTACACAAAAACAATAAACCCCTTAAAGAAAACTCAGAATCTAGAAGCAATTAAATTAATCCTAAACATTTTTCTCCTTTGGCGCCTACTCTTCTAGAGTTCTAGTTATTAAAATAGTAAATATTTATGTCCATTTCCCCCTAACCATTTATTCATTCTACTTCATCTAGAAGGCATCACCATCATCAATTAGTTCAACCCTCTTTACTTTCCTTCACATATATATTGAGAATTCCTCATTTAATTTTCTCCAACATCAAATATCTATATTCTCTTCACCCTTTGTTTAATTTCTCTCTTAATTTAGTGTGAGTAAATATAACACATTATGATGGCCAAAGAAATTCTCTTAGATCAAGAAGCAAAGAATTATGAAGAAAGTACTTTACTTCAAGACCCATATGAAGAAGATCAAGAAGAAACTTTATCCCTTTGTGACCTTCCAAATTATAGTAGTGATTCTGCTCAATGGGATGATTATTTTTCCAAACAAGGACAAAGTTCATCACATTCCAATGATGATGATGAAGATGAACTCTTTGAATTCTTTAGTGAAGAATTCACTACCCCAACTCCTGTAACAACTGCAAAGAACATCATATTTTGTGGCAAACTCATTCCCTTCAAAGAGCCTCGACAACAACAACATGTGACAAATACTTGTGACAAACCAAAACCCTTGTCAAGAACTAGTGGTGCAAAGGGTTCAAAGAACAACATGTGTGACTATGCATCAATAAAGAAGGTGTCGTTGATGAGGTCTACTACAAAGTCTAGGTGGCATTTGTTTATGTTTGGATCAAGAGTGTCTACTGAGATGGAGCTGAGTGATATAAGAAGCAGGCAAAACCGGAAGGTTCCGGCGACAATGATTCCGGCATCGGAGCAAGGCAAGGAAATGATGAAGAACAAGGGGAAGATGAAGAATACGAAAGGCTTGTGGAGGATATTGAAGTCCTTGGAATTTGGCTGCTTGAGTAGTACTATCGTAAAAGCTTCTTTTGTAGAGTAAATCTCTCCCATACTCAGAGAGAAGTACTATCCGAACAAAAACAAAAGTAATATGTTATAGCATTTTTATCCTTAAAATTAAACACTCGCATCTTGAGTACTTTATCGCCCATGTATTAATTACTAATTTCAGTTTAGGCACCCAAAACGAGTTAGGCCACTTGGCTAACCTGATGGTATTTTATTTTTTGGTGAATAACCTGATGGGTATTATTATATTGTCTACAACTATGTAGTTGGATTCTTTCACACTCCAAAAGAGATTTTGGAGCATGGTGCATGCTCTTATAAGTTGTAACAAATATCAAACACCGATTTTTGTTAATATAGTATATTTCGATAGTCAGGAAAATTTGTTAGATATGACCAATTATCGGTTTCAAAGTGTTAATATTTGCATCTAAGACTCACAAATTATGAGTAAGTATTTTATATATGCCCATGTGTTAAATGACATTTCACCCCATTTTTTGAGTGAAAATGGCACTCTCTTCCATTGACTAAAGAGATATTATAAAATATTGGCAGAATATAAATATTTGGTTTACTATGCTTAGTAAAATTACATTTTAAAAAAAAGAAAAGGGTGAAGCCTTGAGTGAACTAGGCTTGTCCTCATCTTCTTTAAGCTCTGCCTCTCCATAAACAAAGCAAGACTAAAAAGATAAAGATGAAAAATTGTTGTAAATAATTGTCACTCCCATACTTCAAGTTTGTGTTCCTAAGGTGCTGCTTAGGAATTGGGGCGTGTTTGGTATGGAAGAGTCAAGTTTGTAATCATGGTTAAACTTAGGAAATGCTAACTTTTCTGTTATTCATTGAGGTCAAATAGGGAGTGTCATTTTATTTAAGAATGGTGTGGAGTGTTATTTGAATAAAAGGGTTAGTGAGAAAATTACCTTAATTCTTAAAACTAATTAATATTTTTTAATTCTAAATACTAACTTTATGCATTTATAATTAGAATTTTGGTGAATTGTTGTGCTAATCGTTTGAATTTAATTTCTATGACATTTTAGGACATTAGGAGAGTAAAACAAGCAAAGATTGGTGTCAAATGGCAAAAAGTAAGCAAGACCACAAGTCAACTGACTTGTGCCCAATGCAGGAATGGTGCTCAGCGCAGCTTGTCCAGGTGAAGCGCCAGACTAGACGAAGAGGTTGCGCTTAGCGCACCACCCCTGCAGCACAAACACCAAAACTCAGAATGATAAAAAGGGACTGAAAAAACAAAAGAAGAAGGAAGTTACCCGATTTTTAGTTCCCAACTAAGTTTCGGTTAATTTTAGGATGATTTCCACTTTCCTTATTCCTTAGAATAATATGTGTTGGAAATGAGATGTAAAGGTGAGATAGAGTAATTGGAGAAGTTGTTGTAAGTTTATGGAGGAGGTATCACTTCTCCGTGAGTTATAATTTTCTGCATTGTTCTCTATCTTAGTTTTATATGCAAATGCTTAGCTAGGATTACACTCTTCCATGGATTGATTGTAATATTCATTTGATATAATGTTTGGAATTGTTATGTGAATAATTTGAAGTATTGATTTTCATGAATTACCTTGTAATACTTAATGCTTATTTTGGGAATGACGATTTGCTAACTATGATTTCAGAAATGAATTAGTGAAGATATTTTGGTTCAATAATCTAAAGCATGTAATTCATCATTTTTGTATAATGCTAGACGTAGTTTTATGCTTAATTGTCACATTATGCATGTGTCCGTATGATTGCAAGACATATATTCATATAAGCATTGAACAACTCTCAAAATTGTTGGCATAGACTACTAAATATAGATGTATGCTTGATGATCTATATAGCTTAATTTTATTAATCTAGTTGCTAGTCATAGAGTTATTTTAATAAAATATTAGTATAGACCAAAACATTGGCGGCTAATACAATTGAGGTGTGCACTTAACTCAACTTCACATGCATAGACTACTAGACATATAGGTTTGTTATATGAGTCATAATTCTAAATCTTTTGTGTAAAGTTACTAGACATAAAGTTTTTTTGCATGAGTTGCTAAATTAAGACATTAACTTTAGTAGTATTGAGATCCATCATTGTGTAAGAGTCATTCTTGAATTATTTGTTTGATTAGTTTCGAAGTTATGGAGAATGAATAGAAGATCAATCCCACTTCAAAACTCCAACATCTTTAGTTCATAATAACTTGACGTTTTAACAAACAAACACCACCAAAATCCTTTCGAAACTAGCTTATGATGATAATCTAATTATTAAAAGACTAGATTTAGCAAGTCTATATGGATAGGACAACCCTTATACTTTGTGTTTGTTTGTGACGCCATTTTGTAATTTCAATACCAATTTGTCGGATAGCGAAATAGTGTCGTTGTTGGGAACTTACGTGTAAATCATAGCATGACATATTTAGATCACTGTTTTAAGCACTTTTAAATTATATTTTTATTCACATTTTGAGTATATTGATATGCATTTGAGGTATTTTCTGTTTGTTTAGGGTCTAAAGTCAACATGAATTATGAGACGATTAGCCATGACTCCTTAACTCGTGCTGAACTTTTATCCTAGAATAAGATGCTTTTACAGCAGTCGGACATGCTCAATTGGTAGATGGCCACAATTCAACAAAAGGTGACTTGTGAGGGATGCCATGGTAATCACCCGACCATGTATTGCCCAAAACCCTTTACTGAGGATGCAATACATGAAAGGTCTTTTCCTATATAGAACCTCCAAGTTGGAAAATACCCTTAAGAAGTTCATGGAGCTAACCATGGAAAACCAGAGGAGTATCAACACCTCATTGATAAATTTAGAAATTCAAGTGTGTTTGCTACCACACACTTGAGTAATCTCCAAGTTTCTCAACCTGAAGAACCATCAACCATGCACTGGTCTACACCGAACATCAACCTCTCACTATGAAAGTCAAGGAATTGATAAGTAAAATTGCGTATGAAATGTTAGTTGACACTTTATTAGTAGTTAGCTCGTGTATCGTACAATATCATAGAGTATACAAGCATTGTTGATGATTTTATCATTAGCATAAATCATATCTTAAAAGAGTTAATGATTAGACATATGAGTCTTAGGAAGAGCACAAAAATGATCAAATCATTTAAGCGTAGTGACTCTTGCTAGAAAGCATTAAACATTGTTATACATTGGTATTAAAATATCAATGTCATATTGCTTTGGTTGATCTAGCTCTGCATCCATAAGATCACAAAGTAACGTCAAGCTAGTGACATTAAAGAAGTGTTTGATAAGAGACAATCCATTGTTTAAATTTCTGCACTTTGAATTTTAGTATTGTTCTTTTGTTTTTGTACTAATTTTTCTAAAGTAATAAATGTTATGGAGGTGTATTGGGGACATTGAGGTAAGAAAAGTGCACATACGACACTTGTGGGTACCCGTCAGTAATACTTGTAATGGATCGAGTTTAGATTTGTTTTTTGGACACCCATGTAGTTATTAACGAAGATTTTAAAACTCGTCGTTGAACGAGTGCATGTATGAGTAATGAGGTACCCAAATATGCAATTCCTAAATGTATATATCTATATATACAATGACATAAGTAAACATATTTTCTATTATAATTGTGATATTATTTTGTTAAGTAGTGATATCATGTGTGTTAGCTAGCTATTATGTAATGTTATGTTGATAAATGAATATTAAACATTTGATATGTTTTATTGTTTTATGTTAAATTATGTTTTTAGTAAAAATATTTTTGTTTAAGCGATAGTTTAAAATTGTAATTTGTACTTATGTTTTGTAATTATTATTTTCTTCTTCTTCTTTTTATTGTCTAAAATAATACACATAATTATAAGAAACATATGCACAAATATATAAATTGTTTACAATTTTATAAATATTTTCTTAATTTTTAGGTTGTTATAGATTTGCTGCATACCCAATAGTAACAGACCCAATAAGTATTTGTGTGGGTCTAGAACCCAAAATAGTAGGATTGTGGGGGTCTAGGTAGTATATTTTTGGGTCCATCCAAACTCATTATCGTTACTAGATGTGACACTTTATTATGCATTTGAACCATTAACAAAGTTGTTCTAATGAATAAAATCAAAATTTTAAGATTTGAGCGATGAAAGATAAATACTAGTGGGAGAAAACCACCACCCTAATATAAATTGATTAGGAGAATAAATAAATTATAGAATTGAAAGAGGCTATATAATAGAGATAGATAAAAATTTAAAATTAAACAATAGTGATTGAGATTAACGAAGTATGAGTAAATTTTTTCACTATTATTACTAACTCAATATTATTTTACGTGAAACCCAATCCAGTAAGGATAATTAATAAGAAAAAAATAATTTGTAATGATTAGGATTTTAAGAGTTTTCCCTTAAATAAATAGCTTATGATTATCCGTTGAGAAACGACGTCGTGTGACATGGAGGGTGAACTGAATCACCGAAACGCCGAAAGGCTTAATAAGAGAAGCACCTCGCGACACAATGAATAACCACTCTACTGCACCGTCTTGCTTGTCTCGTCGCAACTCACTTTCTGGTACTAACCTCTTTTTCTGTTCCTTCTCTTCATGGATTACCACTTCATTTTTTTAATATATATTTTGATGTGCTATTACATATAGGAGAACAACATCACTATTAAGTTGTACCTAAGTTTTTCTCTATTTACGATACCATCTGTTACTTAATATTAACTGGCACTTTGTCTTTTGTGTAGTGTTCTTTGTTGCAGATGGAAGCTTTTGATGCGTCGATATCAGAGGCGATAAATGTTTTTATGGGAAACCCTGACGGCGATTTGATTCAGATGGAGGGTTTCAAGCATCGTGTTGATAATATAATTTCAAAGGTTGATAAGGTAAGTATTATTTAAGGAATTAGTGGCAAGTATTATTCTTGAGTTAGTTTATTTGTTAAGTAAGGAGGTCAGATTTTATCACGCTACATAGAACATTTACATTTTCTTACTTCAAAATTAGAGTACACGTATGAAGTCACCGGTTCAAATTCTCGAAACAATCTCTCCATTTATATGGGTAAGACTGTGTACATCTAATGCTGCCTATATCTGCCCTCCCCAAATCCCACTAGGGGAGAGCCTTGTGCACTAGGCCTTTGTGACCAGTTACAGCTGATGGAAATAATGGGTGACTTTATTGGCTTGTAGGTAGCGATCTGTGAAGGGTTGAATTGTTATTTTTTATTTTCGCGTAGCTTCTCTTTAAAGGCTTCTCGGAAATCCTATTGTAGTGTGGCTTAGATTTTATTGATTGTGTTTCGTGCACCATGCACATCTTTCACTCATTAGCTAAGCCTTAGAGACAGCGAGCTTTATTGCTAATTTTGGCATAATACTATGGTATGACAATAAGGCATGGTGCTGTCTTGTTAAATCCGGACAGAGATCTGCTGTCCCATATACTGTCTCGTGCCAATGAAAACATGTCATGTCGATTAAATTTTTTAAACATTCATTATTATTGCTCTCTTTGCTTCATTATCATTAGTCTAGGACAATATATGGGACATGGTCTGGAACAACAGATCTTTGTTCGTTAAATCCAGCAAGAAGTTAATGCCATCTTGCATGATTTAACTGAATGCCATGTGCCATATCAATTTACTTTGTGCAAAACAAAACAACATACTGTGAAAAATGGGTAATTGTTGGAGTCTGAAGATTTTGGCTCATCTACAGCTTTGTGCAGCCTTCTTTCTTAGTTGAATAGTGTGCATTTGATGCATGATTCATGGACATTTTTTTCTGAGACCCATAAGAGCTGTAGCATAGAACTAACTTGGTCACTGCAAAGTGCAGTCTTCAGTAGAATGTGGCATGTGATTCAACACCAAGTAAAGACTAAAGAGGCTAAGTGATGCGTGTTTGAAATCCCACCAATCCTCTAATACTTTCAGTCAAGTATGTAAGGTTCTTTGATTAATCTTTTTACTAAGAGTTTAGCGAATATAGTTGTAAAGAGTAAACATATACTGGCAGTTGAAGTATAGTGGTAGTCAGCAGGAATATTGGGTGCATTTGGGGTCTGGGTTAAGCCACTTTTATATTCTCCGTTTGTTCAATTAGTGAAATTTTATCTGCTGTCTCTGCCTGGGGACATAGGCTTAAATTTTCTTTGTAATTCTTTTCCTCTTATTATTTGAGTATTTTGTCACTATGTTCCTATTTTTACCCCAAAACTAGCAAGACACATAAAGCAAAATAATGCACACAGTTGTTAATGATTGGATTTAAAGAATGCAAGCTCTTTTGCAGGGATACAATACAAGTGCAAAATTTTAGAATAAACAAGAAAAACCTTCCCTTCCCTGGGCAAGGATAGTATATGTTTAATTAGTTTCGTTCCTTCATGTGTTGCATGAAACATGTTTTGTAATAATACTTATTAATATAAAAAAAAATTGGTATACTTTCAAATAAAATTTAGTATCTTCCTTTATCAGACTGTTTTCTGTGTGTGTGCATAGATGGACAGAATCAACAATGCAGAGAAGAAATGGAATATCTTTTTGTTAGATATAATAAAATAAATAAAGTTATCACTTCTGCAACCAATCTTTTGCATTCTAGCACTTTAAAGTTTTCTCGGTAGGCAGCTCAGAGTCTCTTGCACATGCAACGCATCTGCATACTTCAGAAAAAAATTTCTCACTAGTGGGATTAAGGTTTGGTTGTTGTTGTTATTGAAGAAAAAAAGACAGATTTTATAAGAATTGGGAACCACTAAAACACAAGCCTCAGTTTGCACAAAAGGACAAGAACTGCTCTGTCTCTTTTGATAAACTTCTATTATACTGTTGCTTCAGTTTTGCTGCATTTAACTTCAATGTGTTCGGAAGTCATTAACTCTATATGATAATCATCCCAAATGTTATATTTGTGAATTGTGATTAATTGAAAATAGTTTTGATGAAACACTCAATTAGCATTTATGTTTTATATCGACCACAATTATGTATGCTATTATTTTCTCTCAACCAAATAATGCCTCTGTAAATTTATTATGTCTAAATATTAAAATATGGAAGTTTTTCCTAAATCACATTATACTCATTTGATTATTATAATATTTGAGGAATGAAAAACTGCCTGTGCATTCATAACTTTGAAGAGGCATTAACAATGGTTTTAATCTGTTTGGTTAATCAAGGTGCTGCCTTTTCTCTGCTGTATGATGGTTCTTGGTTAAATTTGCACTTCTACAAATTTTCTGTGTTATGTATTCTCCTGCAGCTTGAGCAGAAAGTGCATGACATAGAAATTTTTTACTCGAGCGTGAATGAGAAACAAACATATGTGCCTAAAGGTAGCTCAGCTACAAAGGATAAAGATAAGGAGAAACATGTTTCAAGTATTAAGAAGCAGCAGCAGGACACATCACATAGAGAAGCAGCTGCTTCAAAGAGAATGCAAGATCTCATGCGGCACTTTGGCACAATATTACGCCAGGTATGAATCTATAGTTCGTTTTTTGTTAAAATTTGTTGTAGTGTGCAGTGGTTGTGGAAATGTCTCTTTGCACCTACATGTTGATTGTCTTTACTTTATTTTTATATTTTATTAAATTTTCAATGTAACTTTTGATTATTTTGACAAATCTGCCTTGCTTGTTCCGTGCATTTTCATGTAATTTTCTATTTTTATGCATCATCTGTTCCAACTCATGATAAAACCAAGTATGAAGTAACAACCTTGGATAATAAATTCTGTAGTTTTTGATAATACCAAGTAACAATCTTAAATAGTAAATTCTCTTTCTTTTTTTCATCTTATAATGATTATTCTTCTTTTCTTCAAGAACATAATTAATTCAGGAGTAATTTGGGGTTTCTTGTTTTCTTTTTCTGTTCTCTCGGGAGACTTTTAGTGCACTGAACAGTTAGCTATGATGCGTAGGTCTTGCATATCTTCCTCTCGTAAATACATTTGTGAGTAGGAAATCCATTCTTTTGGCATGATATTCCCAAAAACTAATACGATCATGGAAATGCTATACTTTGTTGTTACAGAAAGTTAGTTTATTTAATTTTAAAATTTAAGATGTATAGATGGCTACAATGCAATATTTGGAACCTTTAACTTTAAGGTGATTCTAATTCAAGAATAATAGTTGTAGATGATAAAAGTGAACGGAGCAGGGCAAAGCCTTATGCTTAATCAGGGATTAGTCCACACTCAAAAAGTGTGAAGACACAATGATCCTGCCAAAAAGAAAATGGGAAGCCAGTTATAGGATAAGCAGGAGTACAGCTGAAGCCCGTACTGAGTGGAAAATTACAAAACATATATGGAGGATTCATATTAGTTTTGATTGAGGATATCGTGTTTGTATGGAGGCTTGTTATTTATTTTATTTTTTAATTTGAAAATTACACCAATTTTCTGGTTTTTTTATTTTATATAAATGAATACCCAAGTCTTACAAAGGTATACCTTTTCTTATGGAGTTACATGGTGGATATGCTATGCACATATCAAAAGAAGTATTGTTGACCAGGGTCCAAGATTTTCGTATATGGGAAAATTCATTTCAGTGTGCCTCTTATTTGAATCATCTACGTAACCAAGTATCGTTTGTGATATGCTTTTATGATGATTTCTATTCGCAGAACAATTTACACAAAATATTTCTGTATTTCATTTGGTTATGTTGTATGTGGTGATCACATTTCTTGTCCTGATTATGCTATATTTTTTCTTTTCCTCTATATTGTATGTGGAAAATGATCCCATGCCATTGGGTGACAGTGTTTGAGTGGTAGATGAAGTTGTGATAGTGCATGTCTTTCCTTTTTTTTAATTACTAATTAGGTCTCCAATAATTGGTCATTTTCCATCAGATCACTCAACACAAGTGGGCTTGGCCTTTTATGCAACCTGTGGATGTGGAGGGCCTTGGTTTAAATGACTACTATGAGGTCTGGTTATGTGTATTCAAATTTATCAAGTTATTTCATTACTGTTACTGATATCGAGAGACTTTTGACCTTCATTATATTTCCTTTTTGTTTGTTGAGGTTTTCTTATATTTTGTAATTTAAACACTTCCTCTTCTCTTAAATAAACATACTTAATAATATAAAGAAAGTGGATGATTTTGAAATACCCGGGTGTATTTTTTGGTTGTGGATTAATAATGCACTAATACTGAATTTTTCATTCAGAACTGTGGGTTTCAGGTATCTGATTTTCCATTAAAATCTCTGTTTATGCCTTTGATCAATCTGTTGTATATGATACATACTAGGTCATTGATAAGCCTATGGATTTCAGTACCATTAAGAATCAAATGGAGGCTAAGGATGCTGCTGGATATAAAAATGTTCGGGAAATTTGTGCTGATGTGAGGTTGGTTTTCAAGAATGCAATGAAATATAATGACGAAAAAAGTGATGTCCATGTGATGGCAAAAACTTTGTTGGCCAAGTTTGAGGAGAAATGGTTGCAACTTCTGCCTAAAGTCACTGAAGAGGTAACCTAATTCCACTGTTTTCCCTGAGATCAATTATTGGGCAGGATGGAATTTGATTACAAATTGAATAAGGCGTCTATTTCATTGTGGAGACTACTGAGATTTTCTTTTTCTATCAATAATTTCTTGATAGTTCTTATCATCTTGAGTTATTGAAGTGTAGGAAGAAAGACGAGAAGAGGAAGAAGCTGAAGCACAGTTAGCCATGCAGCTTGCTCAAGAAGCAGCTCATGCCAAAATGGCTAGAGACTTAAGTAATGAGGTATTGAGGGAGAGTTTTACATACTTCAGGATGGGTTTTGTTTGGGATCATATAAAATTTATTCAACTAATCTGTTGGTTTTTTCAAGCATAATAGAATACATAAAATATGAGAGTATTGATTCTATTAAACATGAGACTTTGCTGAAGATGTTTTACTTTGTATCTTCTCAGCTGTATGAAGTGGATATGCATTTAGAAGAGCTACGTGAGATGGTTGTTAGAAGATGCAGGTTAGTTCTGTTACATTACATTTCTTGAAGAATACACCCAAAAAATTATCTGTTATATTTTGGCCTATAATTTTTATGTTCCTTGTTAAACCATTGTATGCATGTTATGTGTGATGATTCTTTCTATCTTTTTTTGTGTGTTGGGGGTGGGATGGGAAAGGGGATATTTTTGCTCTGCTATTGAGAGCAAATGTATCTGTTGGAAAAAATTCCATTCATTTTCTATCTACATATTCATTCTGTTTAGGATTCTAGATCAGTCTTTTTAAGTTGTGAAATTTGAAACTGAAATAAGTGCTGAATTACTAATGTTGAGAAGGAAAACGACAGTGTCACCACACCCGTAAGAAGGTCCATGCTGGTGTTCTTGATTTTTTAACAACTTAAGCGTTTGGGAGAGTTGGTTTTCGAAAATTTCGGCCTTATGGTTGGAAGATATTAAAGCTTTACTTTGTCACTCCCACAAAGCTAAATTGGAGAAAATTGGTTTCAGAAAATTGTCAACTGAAGAAAAAAGAAAGCTTGGAGTTGCTCTCACCCGATTGTCGCCTGAAGATCTAAGCAAAGCGTTGGCAATTGTTGCAGAAAATAATCCCAGTTTTCAATCAAATGTTGAAGAGGTGGAT
This sequence comes from Lupinus angustifolius, assembly GCF_001865875.1. Classification (NCBI taxonomy): domain Eukaryota; kingdom Viridiplantae; phylum Streptophyta; class Magnoliopsida; order Fabales; family Fabaceae; genus Lupinus; species Lupinus angustifolius. The sequence goes on from NW_017718268.1 coordinate 56,075, forward strand.
CTTGACATGGATGCTCAGGTCACTACTCAATACTTATTATATATCTTCACATTTTTATATGTATATGTTGTATTCAGAAAAGTTTAAAAGAAATAAATAAATATAATTGCTTTATCATTCCAAGTTTTACAAGAGTACATCTTCAGTTACATTCATTTGTCAGAAATTGATATAATGAGCTTGTTAATGAAATGAGTATCTTGTGCTCCTTAAGCAGAGTGAGTCAACTTTATGGAGGTTAAAGTTTTTTGTGAAGGAGGCTTTAGAAGTCCAAGGCAAGAATTCAGGAACCATGGATGGGAATGAAAGGCATAACAACAACAAACGTAAAAGAGAGATATGTGATGCTATTGCCAAAACGTCAAAGAAGACCAAAAAACCCACTTGAATGTCATTTGGAGATGACTAAGGGTCCGTTTGTGAGTTGAATTTTGGTGCGAGAGGAAAGAAAAAAGAAGATTTCGAAGTCATCTCAGAAGTGCATTTCATTGCTCTCAAGTCTTTCTTTTCCCTCCAAAATCTAACTCACAAATAAGCCCTAAGGAGTAATTCCTAGACTCAAATTTTTAAGTTTGTAATTTTTTCCTTGGAAAATGGCTTTAAATTGAGTTGTTCAAATTAGTCTCTTAAGCCAACTATAGACTTTCCCAGTGGCTCCTCTTTTCTCCCAAAGAAATCTTTGAGATGTAGCCACAGTAGTAGTTAGAACTAAAGGCATCTTTGCCGCATATAGATGGACCATGTATTCTGCCTTCCAAGTGGTTAAAGGATAGATGTAAGTTTCTGTTACTATTACGACAACCAAACCTTAATCTCATTTGATGGAGTCGATTATATGAATTGAACGATGTTATGATGTTCTATATATTAATTTGTCATTAGAAACCAATTGCTAACTCATGGAAATCATGTATCTTTATTATGCTTGGCTTGTCCTTCCATTTCTGTCTAAGTCATAATTCTTTTGATCTTTATGTACTACTTTATTATACTAGAATATTAGTTGTTAGACAGCACTATATTAACATGGTTATGCAGTACTATATAATATCATACATGTTGATGGCAACTTTTGTTATAGAGTGATTAAATTGATGCTAAAATCAGTCTTGTGCGAACCAGACCGTAATCGGACTTGAAAACGGTTTTGGTTTACAGTTTTAACCGAATAAGGTTGAACCACTTTGAATCGGGGAAAGTCCAGTCCGACTGTGTTAAACCCGGTTAAACTGGATTAACCCGGGAAGTAAACCGGACGGTTCACTTAAAAATTTAAAAAATGGACTGCTACTCTAATCTTTTGTTTTCTCCGATCCAAAAAAAGATAAAGAGACGTTACTTTAATATAATTATACATTATTATTAATTATATAAAATTTTACATTTAAATAATCATATATTTATAAATAAAATTATTAATTATATCAGACGGGAGGGTTTAACCGGTTAAATCGGTTAAACCTAATACGAGAACTCTTTCGATTTAACATCTGGCTCGAGTTTCATAACATTTGATTAAAATTCTCTAGAAGACAAACACCATTAGTTTAAATCCATTGTCTTGGACTCTTTATATTTTTTATTTTTTCTGTTCCACACGTTTGTTTTGTCTTCATGAGTTACTGCCATTGTAAGTTCATTAGCTTAACTTGGTAATGAAAAATGGGATGCCCATAGATTCTACTGCAAATTAAAATCGGTCGGTTTTCACCAATTCTAATGCATGAGTGATCAAAATATCAAATAGGAACACTGTATGGAGTTATTAATATTTTTTGGTTATTATAAAGAAAACACAAGGTTTTTGTATTATGACTTAAAGTTAAATGTTTGATTCATGAGAGCGACACATATTGGAAAGATAATTTGCATTTCAAAAAATATTAATTCCTTATCCATAGGGTGATAAATAATATTATGCTATCATTTGAGTTTGTACTTTTAGTTGATTTTTTTTGTTGTTAGATAAATTTGATGTCAGATTGTTTTTTTAAAGGGGTGTTAGAAAAGTATTTAATCTTTATTTAAGTTTGCTTTATATCAGTTTTTTTACTACATATACTTGTGGATGAGTCTCGTCTTAATACCAGTTAAAAATATTCATACCAAACGGTTTCAATTGAATTGTATTAGTTATACTAACCATTTTTATTTAAAATTATTCCTTTTTAATAAAAATGACATAATTTTGCAAAATGTTGGGAGGATAAAAAACTACTATATTTTTTTATCCTCCTAAAACATAATTTACCATTAAGTTACACATTTTATTTTAACAAATTATGTAAATAAAAATAGTTATTATCTTTATTGATTTTTCAACATTAATATTAATATAATATAACATATATATAACTTCATTGTTTAATCAGTGAATCACCAAATAAATTACTATATTATCATATCAATATATTAATTGATTTGATGATTGATATAGATATAGGTGAATCATTAATATTAATAAGTGAATCACTAGTATTAATAATACTACTATACACTAGGTGAGAACGTGAAGGATTGGAAAGAAGAGAAAATACCCCGATTATAAGGATGAAAACTTCTCTATATGAATGATGAAAACTCTGTCACTTATTTTTACAATAATAGGTTCATTCGTCAAAAAGTTACCTTTCAAACTGATAAAATGGATATATATAAATTATCACATGCATATACAAAAAATAATAATTTTTTAACCGATATATGGCACCTATAGGGTGGGTATTATTATCCTTCTCATAGCCTTTTTTTTAATATAAAAGGTACCAATTTGAAGTATGTGGGCCAGACTAGTCATAATCCAACAAAAAGTCCAAACAATAAAATTGTTATCTAGACAAATTTTATTCCCGTTTTCTTTTATATTGAACTGTTATCTAGATATATCCCCTCCGAGGTGAGCTTAAATTTATAAAACAATAGGAGAGATCAATGTAATTAAATCAAACCTTAAAGGATATTAGTATAACTTTTCCTTTTATATATTATTTGTCTTATCATTTTTTCTATTAATAAATAAATAAATGAACCTAATTAGTACATGCAAAACAAATGCTCTTGAACTTAAAAAAATGAAAAAATACATTCATATTTAAAAAAATGAAATGCCTTACTTACCTATTTTATTTCTACTTCAATTTTAATTATCATTCTCTCAATAACAAACAAAAAAAACTATCAGTGTCTCATATATGTCTTAGTGCTACTCAGTCATTCATCATATCACCCTACTATTTTGTCTTTATTATATATTTGATTTCAGTGATATGACTTGTAGTCATTCGTGTTCATAAAATAGATTGATTTCCGAGGAGAGTACACAGTCTCAACAAAATGTGTAGCTTAGGTCTATTGGTGAGGAGGGTGGTCATAAGGAATGGAGTGCAGGAGGTTGTGGGTTCGAGGTCCCACCATCAACAAAAAAAGGAGTTATAAGGTGTTTAGATGGTAGAGTGTAGGAGGTTGAAGGTGGAGTCTCACCCACAACAAATATACTAACAACTAACATACTAACAATTGCCGATCAAAAAAATAAAAACAAATGTGTCACTTTATATATTATTTTTTATTGGTAAAAAAATACTTTATTATTAAATTTTAAACTTAATTATAAATATTTTTTAGCCAACAAAAAAATTGACATATAGAATTACACTCTTTTAGTATATTAGATATTTAACCTTTTCCGGAGCCCATGAATTTGGAGTGGAGATCTTCTCCAGTATCGGAGAGTCCATAGGATTAAGACATGTAACAAAAAATTTCTTTTAACGATTATGATTACATGTTATTTTCTATTAAAAAATAAATAAATTTTTTTTAAAAAAAACTCATTTTCATATTCCAGTGCTGGTTTCTCCAATAATGGAGAGAAGTTGAACTCATGAATTCGACATCAACGTACATTCTCCAACAGAAAATCTAGACATGAATACACAGCTTTTAGTATAGACACTAAACATATTCCCCATTTTAAGTTACATTCATTTAATTGTTTCTAAAAAGATTTGAACAATTGTTTGAGAAATCTATTAACTCCACAACTAATGAAAATATCACTAATTTTATGATTTGGTGAATGTTTTGGTTGAATTTTACAAGGATGTGTCAATCAGAATTATTTGTAAAAGATAAGAAATAAACGAAATGAAATATTACAATTGGTCAAGATCTAATAAAGTTTTCATTTGTCATGAAAAACTTGTGAATTTATTTGCTACCCTGTGTTGATTAACATAGTCAAATTTAAAACAAAAACCCAAACCACAAAACTTTTATGTGTACATAAATTATATTTCCCATTACTTTTATATTATATTTTTATCTAGAATATATATATATATATATATTATATTTTCGGATCTTTTTTATATTATTTATTTCTTATCCTATCTTATATTAATAAAATAAACAACCTAATTTGTTACACACAATTGAAAAGCTCACATAATAATAAAAACTTTCTCTTTCATATTTAAACACAAAATGCCCCACCTACTTATCTTATTTCCATTTCATTTCTCACTCTCTTCATTGTCTCGGTGTATATGCATCGCTTAGCTACCTTGTCACACATTTCTTTCGACCATAATGTTTTCCCTTTACCTTCTCTCTATTACTTTTTATTCGATTCAATTTTGCTGATTTTAAATTTTATCATTGGAATTCAGAAAAATTGATACGATCAGCATACAATCTCCAAAAACATGTGATTGCTTTTCCAAAACCCACCCCTTCAACATCCGTATATGATCTCCAACAATAAGTATAAACAAAGGTACGTGACTTTAACTATCAACACTAAAAATATAGCAAGCTTGAGTTAAATATTCAATTTCATTCTAAAAATCAATTTGATTCTAACGCCTAATGAAGAATTCATTAATTTTATAATTTCGTAAGGATCATTTTCATTTTACAAGGATGTACTAACCTATCAGGAGAGGACGAGAAATAAGTAAAATCAGAGATTCAAATTTATCGAGTCTTAATAAAATCTTAATTTTTCATCTAAAACTTTGTGATTTGTTGGGAAAAATCTTTATTCAATGTAGATCAAGATGGTCAAGATTGAAAAAATATATGTAGAAATATATTTTATTTTCCCATATGCATTTATATTAGCTACATAATCAATATGCTTGAATATATTTTAAGTTCTGATAAAGAATAATATCACTTTATTTTTTTCTTGGAAAATAGCATTTTAGTTTTTAGTCCTTCTAACTTAGTTTACTTTGATTTTCACTCATGTCATCAAATGAAATTCATTAAGTACTTATGTGACATTTTCTTGTGGAGCCATTTGTCATCCATACGAGGTATCATGTTATCACTTAACTTATTTCAATTAGAGGAAAATCAAAATAAACTAGGTTATAGAGATTCAAAACAAAATTTTATTGTGAAGGGACTAAAAAGGAAATAACTTTATCCTACATGAAATAAACATATACAAGTTTATTTAATAAAAGAATAACTTGGTGCAGGAGTTTCAAACCTGGTGGGTATTGGCATGAATACATACAATTTTGTGTTCAAGAGCAAAGAGGTTATTGTAGAACTTTAACCTATAGCCTTTGGGCCATGAGGCAACGATTTTACTGTTGCAGAAAGGCTAACCTTCTAAAAATCACCTATGCACAAACCTCACACTTGAGTGGTTTGAGAAGAGTAAATGTAAGTTGTCTTATCTTTACAAATAAAAATTTCATACAAAGTCTTATTTTCCTTTATAAAAACTTGTAAATTTATTTACGATCCCAAATATAATATGAGCTACACACATGAAGATCCAACTTGAAACCCAAAAATCGAATTATTATTCAAAAGGAAAGGGATCCACTTACTCTTGAGAGTAAGTTTTTTAAACTTACTTCTTATCCTAGCCATCAATTCTAAAGAAATCCAATAGTATGAATTAGTGAATAAATCTATACCATTAGATGTCACTAGAATTGGTGGCTAGGATGAAGAGTAAGTTTGGAATAAGTAGATCTTCACTCTTATCATATCCAAATATATATCACATTTCCCTTTCTTTTATATCAAGCATGGCTTTCTTTCAGGTGTACCCAAAAAGAATATCAAGCATGGCTTATCATGTATATTAAATATTGAAAACAATCAATCTCATACACTAAGCCTACGAATATATCTCTGTTCTTTATTTTTGAAACAGAAATTATCTCTAATCTTTAAACACAAAAGCTGTCACCTCTACCTCTTAGTTATATTCACTTCCTCCCTATGTTGTTGCTACACCATTCGTCTCTATTGGTGGCGAGGTTGCTCCGTTATCTTTGTTACTTTCTCAATTCTTGAGGAATAAATTATGCATAAAGATCAATAAATAATTAAATTATGTACAACTTTATTATATTTTGATTAAACTATCCGCTATTATATCTAATAATCAATCACATTAATCATATCTCACCATGGATTATTCATTATCTATATCTCTTTGTTGTATTTTGGCGCCATCGTCCATCTCTATTAGCAACAATGGCGCTCATTTATTATTTTTCTATGCTAATTTATTTCATGATTTCTATTAATCTGAATCTAACCTGAATTGCTTGAAATCAGGAAAGCTTTCTAGAAGAATGCCCGTCCAACAAGAATGTACACTCACCGACTATAATATTCAAAGGTGTGTGACTCTAAATATTTGTACAACACAAATAATATATACACACATTATTCATTAAGTTTATGATTCAGGGAGAGTGGTGCTTTCAAATTCTACAAGGATGTTTCAACCCAACATGTTGATGAAAAAGGTAAGAACTAAGAAAACTTGTGCATTTAGTGGCCAAATCTTTATATGATGTGGGTCAGCTCTTGGTCAAGATCCTACTTAAAGTTCATAATATTGAAATTTATCTAGACATATATCGCATTCCCCCTTTTATTATATATTAAATATTAACTAGCTCCTGCATTACTTAATAGAGTTTAGTGCAATGAGATTACTATAGTCCAATTCAATGTGGTGTGTTAATGTGTTATGTTGCATGCCACCGTCACCTAGATCTCTCTCTTTTTGGTAACAATGTCGTGTATCTAATCTTTAAAACACAATTTGTCATCCTCATCTCCTTTTCTACAACATAACCACGAGTTCATCAAATTTATGATTTTGTTATACAATGTTCTTGATCAAAATCCTAACCCTAACAAGAGCAGAGCCTATATCGTATGATTTGGGTGACTTGAGTATTACTAGGATTAGGGAGTTTATGGGAACTTCAATACCAAAGCAAAGAAAGACTAATGGTTTGTTTGCAAGTTGATTTTTAAAGGGTAACACGAGAAAGAGAAAGGCTTGGAAGTCATAAAACTTGTGAAATAGCTTTGAAGCCTTTTCTTTTCCTTCTTTCCTCTCAAGAACTCATCTTGCAAACGGACACTAAATGTCCACTTTCCCATTATTAGAGCCCAAAGCAAGCAATTATCAGAAAAGCTAGATGATTGTTGAAGTGAGAAGTGATGGGAATAAGGGATCCAAAATGGCAATGATCCCTCTCTAACTTTTTTAAGAGATTATTTCTGTATTTCAATCAATACAACAAATACAGAGCTACTGCATAATACAAGCACCTAATAAACAAATCGCCCTATCACTGTATTGAGCAATAAACAAAAACACTATTATACAGAGCACCTACTACTACCTGACTCCTCTTTCCCTCCCCAACATTCATCCTCTCTGGTGATACTCCCACTCTGGCCACTAGAGCTGGAGTAATGCATTTTTATTGCTGCTACCGGATCCAAGACTCCACCATCGACAAGAGTCCCCGGTTCACCAACACCATTTATTCCCACCATTACTCTTCCATGTTGCTGTAAACTTGAGATAGCTTCAAAACCATTTCTTTTCTGCATCTCTGAGAACACATCTTGGTGGAGCTTTACATCTACCACAAATGGCTTCACTGTTGGACCATCACTATTTCGACACATTTCGTAATCAATCACACCATTGTTGCCATTGACTTTTCTAGTTGTAAATGCACTGTTATTAAGGTGTTGTTCATTAATTTTGGCCAATGCCTTCAATGATTGTTGCTCTGATTTTGCAGAAGCTTCTGGATAGTTACTAAATGCAGCAGGATATTTTGCAAGCAAGATGGCAGAATCAGGCAGTGATGAGAAACCGGTCTGTATTCTGTTCCCATCCCAATAGCCATAACTCATGACTGGAACATTTTCAAGGCCCCCTGTATGATCATTATGATCAAACTTCAAATCTGCGGAATTTCCATCAGCAGTGTGATGGCCAGTAAATTTCAGATTCGAAGAGTTGCTGCTCAGGATGGGATAATGGGTACCATTTTCTTCACTTCCCTTGGTGGTTAAATTAGGTTTCTGGGTGGACGAAGGAATGGTTAGTATCTTCCCGAACAGTTTCACATCACCATTTCTGGATGTTTTTTCTGAATCTGACAAACACTGCAATTTTGTTTTGCAATGATCATCAGCTTGTTCAATCTTTTGAGTCAGAAGTGGCAACTTCTTTGAGGAACCACAGCAACTTGTATCCACATTCACTTCCTTATTAACAGGCACTTGCAAAGGATAACACTGGTGGGTGCTAGCAGCCTCAACATGATCTAATAACCCTCCAGGATTATGAAGCTGATGGTCAACATTGCTAATGGAATTATGGCAGTATTTATCTCCACTTCCCTGAAAGTCACAAGCAGAAGACGGTTGATCTTGGCTAGCTATTTTATCACATCGAGAAGGAGTGGTAGCATTTTGCAACAATGAATTTGTAGCTGCATGAGGACTCTCCACAGACAACCCTGAGATATGAGGCTTTTCCATAGACAGTTCGGGCCGACTTTCCACATCAAAACTCAATCTTGAACAGGCTAAAGCACCTGTATCAGCTTCATGTTTATCATCTCTTTCAACAAGGCATTGAGGTGATGACACTCTTCGCCCCTCCAATTCATTTTCATTACCCATAGAAGAAACCCCAGCAGCAGAATTAGAGTGGTATGGTTCAATTATCTCTGTAGCAGAAGCCAACTCTGAAGCTGCACCATCCACTTCTTTTTTATCTTTTCCAACTTCTTTGCTGTCTGACATAATTATAGCTTTCTGGCCCATGACTGAACCAGATGCATCAGAACTGTACAAGATAACGGCATTACCATCATTGGTCAGTTTAGTCTTTCCCTTAATTATAAATGCATCAGAAACCATATTTACATGTTCATGATGTACTTCTGCCCCAATAACTTTTTTAGATTCATTTAAGTCGGTTGACATGTTGCTGGCTTCCACATGGCAAGATACATCACAGTATGTGTTCATGACAGACGAATGCAACTCCTCATCTGTTTTAGTGCCAGACTTATCGGAGCCATTGGCTGAACCTGTCTCTACAACACATGCATCATCTGTGTCACTCCCGCCACCATTTGCATGATCATTTAATTGAGATCCCGAATTTTCAGGTCTGCGGTGCATGAGATCCAACCCAAGGCACTTTCGAGCCTTGCTGAAGAAGACTTTGCACTGACTTTGAGACCTTGTCCCCACATACTGTGCAATCATAGCATAATCCTTACCAAAAGATGACACAGCCTGAAGAAACAATGCCTTCTCCTCATCTGTCCAATCAGTAGGATCCATTTCCTCAGAGCCCTCATCTGAAAAAATTCCGTCATCAACATCCTGAGTGACATCAGGTATCTCGGGTTGCTGGCATAGAGGGCTCAGTCTCAGGCACTTCATGTTTCTGTTACCTTCCACAGGATCAACCAAGCTTGTGCAGGAACTAATAGCCTCGGATGAAAGAGAACCACAAATACCAGCCAATACATCAGCTGCAACAGTCACTCTTTCATCATGAAGAATATCAAAACCGCTTGATCTTTCAGTGATACTGTCCTTGCCCCTTGATGATTTCACCCTACCTAATCCCCTCAAGAGGAGACTTCCTGAACGAATTTTCTGATTAACTGGAATGCTGTCCGCCATCTCTGAAGCTGCACTCAAAATATCAAGTGAAGCAGCATTCACTTCACAATTCCATCTTTTATCTGATGTCATCAAGTTAGTTTTAACAGAAAATGAGTTTCCTAGCTTTCCGCCATATTGCTTTTTTATTTTCTCAAAACAATCTGACTTGTGATTTTTGTAGTAGAACTCAACACAGTCAGCAGTTGTCTTGTGGTCAAGGAAAGTAGCAATTTTCCGGAAGTCTTTTCCGAAGTTTGCAAATTTCTCCTGGAAAATATATGTCTCTTCTGATGTCCAAGGGTTGATCATAGCCCTTTCTTTCTCAATAGCCAATGGATCTTCAACTAACCCATTTCTAGATATAAACTTTGAAACCATTTTCTCCTTCTGATCCAAAATTAATGCTGGCATCTTCAAGCTGTTTCTCTGAACTTTAACTTTGGATTCTGAAAGCAGTTTGCTTGCAAAATTAATAATCTCAGATTTTGGAACGAAGCTTAGATGATTTCCTGTTGCAAATATGATGGGGGGAAAGAGAAGGAAATATAGTTATCATCAAAACAAAAGGCTAAAAAGTTTAAGATCAGAACAAACAACTACAAAATACAAGTGTCATGGGTCAACTTAAAGACAAGTTAAAGACAGAATGCAGCAGATCATGGCCCCATCCAAAAACACTGGCAACATAACAAGTCATCCAGCAGCTACAACAATGAATACAGGCATAGTGACTAAAAATTTGCTAATCCTAGAAATTTTAAACTACAATGAACAACAAAGTTTCATGACTCAAAACAAAGCCAGCAATTGCTAGAAAGTGAGCCCTTGATGGAGGTAACCTGGGATGTTTACTGTTACTCAGGATATTGATGATGAAACTTATTCAGATAGCTGTGAGAAATGGATCCTACTGATTCTACCGATGAAGAGAAGTCAGTATTGGATTTTGCTATGATTGCAGTGTGTTGGAACACGGTTCCAAGATCAGTGCAAAATTTTATTCAGAAGGAGAAAATGATTTTGAAGTTTATATCTAGTAATGGGCTGGTTGAAGATCCATTAGCCATTGAGAAAGAAGAGGCTATGATCACCCTTAGACATCATAAGACAGATATTTTCCCAGAGAAATTTGCAGAAAATTGCTTCATTCCTTGACCAAAAGACAACTTTTGACTGTGTTGAGTTCAACTTCATAAATCACAAGTCTGGTTGTTTTGAGAAATAAAGAAGCAAGATGGTGGAAAGCTAGGAAGCCATTTTCTGCCAAAACTAACTTGATGGCATCTGGTATAAAATGGAATTGTGAAGTGAAATCACTTCAGATTTTGAATGCAGCTTTCATTGACAGCAGAAAGCGTTGCACATGATCATAAAATGCATTCAGGAAGTCTCCTCTTGAGAGGATGTGGTAGGATGAAATCATCAAGGGGCAAAAACAGTATCATTGAAAGATCAAGCGGTTATGCTATTCTTCATGATAAAAGAATGACTGCCGCAGCTGATGTATTGACTATAATTCGTGTCATATGATGCTATTAGTTCAGTTAATCCTCTGGAAGGTAATAGAAACATGAAGTGCCTGATACTGAGCCTTCTATGCCAGCAACCCAAGATGGTTGATATTACTCTTGACGGGATATGGTAGGATGAAGAAATCAAGAGGAAAGGATAGCATCACAGCAAAGGAGGATGGATGGAGAACCTAAACAGGAACCAGTGCAAAACAGTGGTTGCAGTGGTGCAATGGAAAGAACCAAATCAAAGGAGCTATGAGAAAAACAGAGGTTGGAGTTGGGCTAAAGTCAGAAACAGCATGAAATAAAGGAATCAGCTGCCATGCTAATTCAAAACAGAGGCAGGCTAGTGGAAAATGGTGTATAGGTGGTGGTGTAAGTATTTCTCAACATCTCAGAGCCTTCATTTTTCATGATTTTGCATAACGGAGGTGTTAAGGAGTTACGGTGCAAAAATAAATCCTTTATTAAGTTCTTGACTCTTTCTCATAACACAGATAGTTTTATTTTGGATAAACTCATCAACAAGTCCAAAGCTCCTTCTAAGTTTAAAGCTTTTGTATGGACTGTTGTTCTTATTAGGATTAACACTAATTACATGTTCTAGAAGCACAAACATCTGCCCAATTCGTTTCCTAATATCTTCACGATGCATGGTTCAAGCCCCCAAAAAGGGGCATCATCTACATTGCTCACCAGCAAAATAGCTTTGGAATAAGTTGTTTAGGAACAATGGAGAGTCTTGGATTTGCCTTATGGTCTTGCATACTTCCTTACTAGGTTTGGAGGTTTTGGCTTGCATAGAGATTATCAACCTGTTCTATTTTTATTGTCTTTGGTGTATATAGCTGAAAAGGAACGACAGAATTTTCGATGACTCCTTTTCGTCTCTAGACTTCCTTTGGGATAGGGTCCCTATTTTGTGCTCTAGACATGGATTTTTTAGTGGCGTGGGTGCCATGCTATGTTGCATGGCCCTGCCACCTAGTCTTTAGTTGTTTGTTTTTCGTTTTCTGTGAGAATGGCTTAAACTATTCTTCAGTACTTCTCTTTTCTCATCTGATAACATTTTTATTATAAATAAGGCTATATCCTTATACAAATCTTCATATAAGCCCTCCTACCACTTAAAGTTAACAAATCTGAGATTATATTTGTTACACAATTATTACTTAATCTTGAGTTTTAAACAGTTTTCTCTTTTCCAAATGGGTGGATGAATTTCTAGGAAGATTCATTGGAGGATATCTTTTGTCAGCCATTTTAAAATTATCCACTAGCTGCAGCTGGCCTAACCAAAGTCCAAAGTACTTTACCATCAACCGGATTTAAATCATAAATATTCTAAATTTGATAACACAATAGCAAACCTCAACTTAAATTCAAGAGAGAAAACCTTAGGATATAATATCCTAGTTATGTCAATTCTTCTAATGATGCATGTTTACATTGATTGCTAGCTACTACTAAGGAAGCACAAATACATTATGACTCCACCACAAGGATACAAAACAACAACAACAACAACAATAACCAAGTACGTGTCAGTTCTTATAGGCAGCTGCTTTTCCTTTAATTTCAAGTGAATTAAAGTATAAGTTCAAGAACACAAAAGTTGTCACCAAATTCAACCAAATGTTTTAGAGACGAAACAAACAGAACCACATAGGACCAAGTTGTGATTAACTATGAAAGTCCATTTGCTTTATTAAAAGCAAATTGCCAAAACCTTTTAACCTCAAAGATACACTAACTTAGAAATTATTCGAAGGTAGTAAAATGAACATTTATGATTTAACAATGCAATACATTTTTCACTATAGGACAAAAAAAATTATCGTGCAATTTCCAACACCTAGCTTTCTCTGCCCTAAATATTACAAGAATACTGTGCCTCAACATTCAGTTGTTCCACTTGGACTATGTGGCAATGCCTCTTAATTACTTCATAAGAGGAGAAATTTATTAATGGAAAGAAATTGAGATATTAACTAGTGAAAAATCTCCATAAACTAAACAACCAAAAAACAAAATGATTTTGCTAAACATTGCCCGTAGGGCAAAACTTAAGAAATAAAAAAGGAGTAAACTTTTATTGGAAGAATGAATACATCATTTCTTAATTTATTAAATGCACCATTTCCCAATAAAAATTTAGTTTTCAGATTTTTCAACCATTACTTTTAGGGTAATGAATAGCAAAACTGAAGATAAAAGTAATAAAATCAAACACATGATGCACCATCCCTCTAGCATATCTAATTATCTACTACCGAAGAAACCACCAGAAAGCATATCATGCCCCAACATTCGGTTGTTCAACTTCAAAGGGGTACACAGCTATGACTCTTATTTACATCATATTGGAAAAAAAATTATCAATGGAAGAAATGGCAATATTAATAGGCTAAAAAACCATAAACTTAAGCAAAAAATAAAGATGAAATATAAAACCCAAGATCTACAAATCCAATCCCTTTGGCATATCTACTAACGAAACCCACAGAGAATCCAAGTACTGAACACCAGAAAGGTATCATAGAACGTAACGGAATAAATTGTTGAACCAAGAATTCATAATCAAAACTCAAAAATATTTGAAAAAGATTGTAGGAGATGTTCGTCTCATAGAGATTTGAGACAGAGTCATAGAGCAACCTAAAATGAGTGTTTTATATTAGCAAACTTCTTAGTCTACACTAATATGTCATTCTTTCTTTATTCTAGTTGATAAATGAGTAAATAATATAACTCACTAGAACAGCATCCTAAAAGGCTTCCACACAACATATATAACAAAGATCAAGTGTTTGATTTGGATGATATCAGTGAAAAGATGTTAAGCATGTCAATCACTCAACATGACTGACACAGAGTCGTCAATAGCGACGCTGCCTCCGTCCCTACCTGAAACCAGTACATATACATTTAAGCTTAGTGGTCATAATAGCTGCAAAATTGCATCACAGCTTGAATAGCAAGAGGAGCAACCTCTATTCCCCACAGGCACATCTCTGTTCTGTATCCCAGCCGAATTCAGGAAGCCCATGCATTTCACGATCAAGCCCACCCCTTTAGGTTAAAAAACACCCTTTCTGGCTATGCCTCTCCCTTTCCAGACAATATCACCACACGTTTTCCTCAGCTTCAAATGGCTTTCTGTTTCAGCACAGCAATCTTTTCTTTCATTTTTTGTTGAAGTCCTATGGCTTTCTAACTTCTTTTTTTGTTTTGTTTTGCAGTGTCTTTATATCAGCCAAGTCCCTAGTCTTGGCATTTATTGCAAATGGCTATAAATAGTTTACACCTTCTGACTTTGCACTAGCTCTTTCCTAACGTGAATAGGGTTCATATCCTTTTTACTTTTTTCTTGATTCTTTACTTTCTAGTTATGGGCATTGACTATTTGTGTTGTCCTCATAATTTTTGTTATAGACAGTTAACTATAAATTTGTGCATCACTATTTCAATAATACATTTATTGTAATAAAGGGTGGCCCAGTACACGAGGCTCCCACCTAATGGTGTCTGGGAGGTTGATATACACAGCCTTACCCTTGCAAGCGAAGAGATTATTTCCAGGATTTGAACCTGTAACCTCCATGTCACAAGGCAAACAACCTTATTGTTGCACCAGGCTTACCCACAATATGTTTTTTGTAATATTAATACATAATTATAATTAAGTTTTAAATACATAAACTATATAATCATATTAAATTCGAATATAAACTTCTGCTATTATTTATTTATTGATTATATTGAAATGTACCTTTTATTTCAATTAAACATGAGTTGTGTGTTTTTATAAATATTTTGAACTTAGGTTCAGTACAATACCAATCCACTACACTTCTATAACCTTTTTGACAGTCAAATATTACACTGTAATTAGCAATTAACTAACAAAGAAATCCATTTGATTACTTCTCTTCACAAGCCACAGTATTTTTAGTGCTGAGCTCCGAAGGAATACAGTTTACCAAGCAAGCTGCATGTGATAACACATCCATGGAATACAAGGTATCAAAATAACATCAGACAACCCTTATCCTACTAAGTGTGGTCAGCTAAATGGACCAAATGTTGGCATTAAACTCTATGAAAAACCAAATTATCAAGAATGTAAGAGTCTACGTCATTACAAAACCTAGCCACCAATAGGAAAAATAGTAAATTATTTATGTTTCCCAATTTCTGTAAACAAAGTATACATTGCCACATGAATCAGAGAAAAGCAAAATCTCCTAGCTGACCTAATTATGCAGAGAAATACATAGTAAAATCACTGTCACATGTTTAGCACAACAACTGTTAAAAGAATAATTTCCATACCAGGCAAAGGAAAACGAGAACGAATAGAGGAACGGTTCTTTTGACCACTACTGACAGTTCGCACACCTAATTCAACTTTCTTGTGAGATTTAGGGCGGTATTTCCTTATAGACAGTATGCACATATCTTCTTTCCACAGGTGATGCAAGGCTTTAAACTTCAGTGTTATAACTCTCTCCTTAAATCTTGCAAACTGCTTTTTCGCAGCAAATCTTTCCATGAATGAACTATTATGTGAACCACTGCTAGCTTCAATATTACCAATTTTGCCACATTGTTTGGGCAACAACTTAGCAAATACTTCATATGCTCTGTTTGCACATTCTTTATTGGAAGAAAGAATTGTGTTATATAAAATATCCTCAGTTATAGAAGATAAGCTTGCACCAGTATTAGCATCCATGCCACCCCCCATAGCACTATCATCACCACGAGCAGATACACTAGCAACTTGCTTTCGACTGCAGGGAATTAAGCATTGCCTGTCTGTAGACTGAACACCATCCAAATCTCCAGCACAAATATCATTCCTACCCACATCACACAAGGAAACTGCATTTATCAAAGACGGAGGCTCTATAAATTTCGATGTTGCTGTTCCAGGACTATCAATATCCTCTTCCTTGCCATTATCATGTATAGTATGCAAACTAGTTGAAAATGGCATCTTCTCCATATTAGGGTCAACAGAAGAAACAATTTGCACTGGCTCTGGACGAGCAACCTTGTCAGTGCCTCCAACATGTCCCTCACAAGGTTTTGCATTGTAGCATACCAGCAAGGAGCCAGCTGCAGCAGGACATGGAAATCTACCCTCAGATTCAGATTTTAGTGACTTCAATTCATTTTCAAGTGAATCAATTTCAGTTTCAGTCACCTCCAATACCTTCGAAACGTCAGCTTTCCATATCAGCAACTTATTCATTGCAGTGGATGTGGATCTTCCTAGACTAGAATCCATAGAGCTCAAATCATCAAAACATAGCAACTCATTAAGTGAAGAACCCAAACTAGTCAATGAGTCAGTATCCAACTTCTCTAAATTACTAATGTCCACATTTGCAGCTTTTACAAATAATTTATCATCCACACCTGCAACAAGATGAAAGGAATTTGGTAAACGTGTAATACATTGAAGGGAATTGCTTTGTAAATAGTGTCTGGATTAGCTTATTTTACGTTGGACACCGCTCATAATAAAATAGAATTCCCTGAGAGCTTTTTCAAAAATAAAGAGAAAATTATTTGCCCCAAAATTATCAAAACAAAACACGCTGACAACTAACGTTGACATGAATAAATTTGCCTCACCAAATACAAGATTACTATTCACTACAATCATACAATATCATATGAAATATCAAGATAAACACTCTCATAAGTCAGATGTTACTTCACTATAACTCTACAAGTAGTAAAAAACTTCTAGAAGTTATGTCGCCATGTTCTTATACCATACCACTTGCACCATAGGGCTAAACGGATTATGAACATTGACAGAAAGCCAACAACATACCTGGTGATGAACTGCAGGCAACAGAAGATGGAGTGGTAGGAGATGCACAACCTGAAAATCCTATAACTTTTGGGCTTGTATCTACTACGCTGGGACAAAGAGCATTACAAGGTTCAAGATTAGTAATAGACACGATAGGGTCATTTTTACTTGAAATTTCATCAGGACCCTCAACTTTCTTCTTCTCAAACTTTGCAAGTCCCTCACCCCACTTTAGCCTAGGCTTCTTCCTCGAATCTGTGTCTTCAGATGGAACAGAAGATGTCACACAAGCAGCACCTTCCCCTGAATGCGACTCAATAGCAGCTGCATTTTTATGAGGCAACTCAGCCTTTCCTTCATAAGAATCTGCAGCTCTGAAGCTCCTTGTGCTACTCGAGTGGCTAAAATCTGAGCCTCTTGAAGACAAGCTTCCAGAACGTGTCCATTTAAGTGGCTTCCAGTCAATTGAACCCAGAGAACTATCCTTATCACATCTCCGGCCTGTACTCAACCCATTGAGACCGCCCATTTTATCATGCTGGTCTTCCAAGTGATGTTGTTCCCAAGTGTTAACAAAGTCGGCATGTGGACGAGAGGAATATGTCAGCATGTCAACAGCTGACCTCTGGACATTATTTGCATCCAGTTGCCTTGTGGATAAGTTCTGAGAGCCATTGGAAGTTTCCCAAGAACGTTCTCTCCAATCTCTCTGGCCAAATGATCCCCTATTTTCCTTACTGCTCCTGTTATATTTTCCATCTCGAGACACCACTGGCCGACAGTTATCATCGTCCAGCATCTTGTCACAAGACCGAGAATATGAGTACCCACGACCAGATTCTTCAGGCAACAGGTGCCAACCACTCTGCTTACCATGACCTTCAGACAGTATTTGAACAAAATAAGAAAAAATAACCAACACAACAAAAGTATATCATCTCACATCCACAAAAGTGCAATGTAGAAAAGCAACATTCCGACACCACATAGAGACCCAAATCTTCAAAAATTCATAAAGAAAAAAGTTAACCTCTATTAACTTATTTACACTTTAAAACAGCTTATAATCAAAATCTTATTGAAAGAGTTCTGTAAGAAATTTTTTTCTCAGAAGCAATAAAATCTAAACATGCTATGCTACAAAACATATAAACCATTCTAACACTAATTTCTTCCAAAATAAAACCAGTAAGGAACCAATATGTTCACTAAGCATAAATTCATAACAAAAATATCTATGATCAGAATGACTGGAAGCTCACCGGCCGGTCTGCGAAAATCGGCAGATCCCCATCGATTGAAGTCGTGGGAGCCATGATGATAGGACGAGTCTCGCCATCTCGCCGAAGAGCCTAGAGATTCGGACCTCTCCTGCTTCCTCTCCTTGAAGAATTCCTTCCGATCCCAAGGTATTGGTTCCGGCGGCATGAAAATTTCAACTCAATAGCATGAGGCAGCCACACACACAGGAAAATCAAAACCGCACCAAATTCCACAAAACCTAGGGTTTCAAAACACAGCATAAATATCAACAAAAACTACAAACAACGCCTAATTGTAACTGTTCTATCCCTCAGATCAAAACCACAAGGCTTTAAAGTCGACAAAAAACATCAAAAACTGAGAAAATAGAGAGAGAGAGAGAGAGACGAAAAACCTTCGGATTTGACGAAATGAGCAGAGGAGGGATACAGAAGCGGCGATTCAGATCGAAGAATGTAGCAATCAATCAACAGTGTGCGGAAGCCATGGATTCTTGTATTGAAGGAATCCAAAGCTTTTGGCTATATTGAAAGATTGATATGTTAGGTTTTGGAGTGTGGCTATGGCTATCTTCGTTGGTGTTTCTCTGAAGAATGAAGCGTTGAGGGAGAAAGTGAGAATGTGAGAGATAAGAGAGAAACAAAACATTGCTAGGGAGAAGGGTAGTGGATTTCAAATATGCTTATAAACTGGTTTCAACCTCGTTTGGAATCCGGTAATAAAATAAACAGTTTTTTTTTTTGTTGCATTTATTAAGAGTAAATATTTAATCCTATTGAGAGAGAAATGTGCCTAATTTAATTATTTGATATGTTTGACCTAATTTAATTTTAGTTACAAGGGGAAAAGCCATATTATGATGTTTCTATTTTGTTGGAATCAACTGGAAATTGCTTATTACTTTTTATCCAACCCCTTGAATTATAGATTTGAAAATCATATTCACTCCTTGTTTTGTTGTTCATTACTTAATTTAATTTATTTTTTCTTTAATAATATTAGTTGATAAAAAATTGATATTAAAATGTACTTCAAAAATCTTAATCGTATGCCATTGCTAGTTATAGTGTATATTAAATAATTATAGATTTTACAACAGTAAGAATTCATATTAGTGCTTTAGGGTTGTTCCCCTTTAGCTTAAGGTATGTGGAAGTAACATATTTAAGTTTAGAATCCAAAGCCTTTTGGAGTAATGAAAGCTTCCTTTCAGACATGGACTATGAATGATTATGGCTCTCATTTTTTTTTGGATTGTGATCGTTTTCAGTATTAAAGATTTTAATATTGGATCCAAATTCTGAAATATGGTATCAAAAAATAATTAATAGTCTAGATATTTTGATTTTTTAATTAAATAAATTAAAATATTAAAAGGTTATTCATACATTCACATCTCAAAATCAGAAGGTCTGATATTGGAGATGATTTCTATACTTATTTTTGGCCTTTATGCAATGTCGTAAAGCCTAACCCCAGATTAGAGATCCTTAAACCATTTTCGCTATACAATTTATATGTCACTCCCAAAAATTGACTCATTTTTTAATTGAAGATATTGGTGCATTAAATAATAGGGTTAGGATAAACTTGAGAAATCTAAATGATGCTCACCACATGTTGTGGTCAATAGTGTCTGAATTAAAACCATACATGATATTATAGTGATAGACTCATTTGAATGCTTAAAAGGGCGACCCCTTTATTAGATTTATGATTAAGAATCGCATAAATAGAAAGCTATCTTTATCTATGCAAATGAATTTGATTATGGTTGTTCTTTCCCTTTAAAATTTTTTAGAACCTTGTGTCTCTCAAGCAAGTATGGATATTAGCACAAATGATATTTATAAAATGTTTCTAAGCTAATTTGGAATTTGATAATTGAGAACAAACACTAATAAGGAGTATGTGACCTAATTTAATTTAGTTCATAAGAAGAAAGTCATTTATTTTCTTTAGCATCACAAATGATAGATATTTTTAACTTAATACAAGTATCTAATGATAGAGTGCTAATAGCAATCTACCAAGAGTACTATAGAATTAATCTACTCCTAAGAAAATAGGTAAACATTAATTTTTTCACATTTGATTCATTCATATTATGGATGAACAATATATTATTTAAAGAGAATGAAGAAAACATAATATGATGATGACCACATAACTGTCATCATCATACAACACTAAAACATTTTAGAAATATCAATTATTTAATTAAATTAAATAATTAACTATCATATCATATTCCTTTTATAATAAATTTCATAACAAATATCATAATAAACATTTTATTATTATCGAACTCTTTAAAATCAATCTTGTCCTCAAGGTTGGATGATAGCTCAAGAGATCCATTGAGTTGACTCATTAAATTTGAAGACATTTCATTACCTTCCTCACATAAATTTTCTTTGTCCTTACCTTCTAAATTGGCCCTAGAGATATAATAAGTTAGGATGCCAACATTTGTTATTAATGACTGGAATTTTCCAGATTAGAGAAGCACACACATTGTGCTTTTTGTAATGTGTAATATGTGTATACATGGTATTGTGTGAGAGGTGGAAATGGTTTAGCTCGGATCACACCCTCATCTAGTGGTATACATGCATTTGTGCATTTTGTGAATGACCAAGATTGTATATTGTCTTTCCAATTTATTGTAACAGTAGGGAACCACGTTTGATTCAAAATATTTCCTTCTACCACAAAACATTCATAGAACGCTTCCTTTTTTCTCCTTCACTTTTTCTTTTCTAATCAAAATTCCAAATGCAAAAACACCCTCTATTCCCTTAAATATTTTTGGTTCTTCATCAGTCACCTTCTTACCAAGATTTGTCATAATATTGTGAAGCTCTACTGTAGAAACAGAACCATTCAGATCCTTGTCAAATACATGGAAAGTTTCCTTAAGCTTCTCATCTGAATCGATGTCTTTCATCTTGCGCACCACCAAGTTGAAGAATTTTGGAAATCAATTGTACCATTGGCATCAACATCAACCTCGTTTGTTGTGTCCTGTAATTCTGTCTTGATGGTTCTGTTCGGGTGATTGCATTATAGTCCGAAGTTCCTTGGTGGTAACACAACCATCTTCATCCTTATTAAGGGCTGAAGGCTTCCTTGAACTCAATGTTCTAGTCATTAGTGAGCTGGTAAGTGATTTTTCATTTTTTTCTAATGTCTCAGACAAATGTTTTAGAAACAAAGATGTCATATGGTGCTACTTTGATGGCTCATATCCAAATAATTCATTGCTTTTTTTATTCTCCACCTCATTTGTTATTATCTGCATCCTTATGTTTGTATACTAGATCTTATTGTAACTGAAGTACTAACTCTCTTATCTCGGTAAAGATATATGTAATTGGCGGATGGACAATTGTGGTTGTTGTGATCTAAAACGATAGAAGTTTAGGGGTGTTGGTTGAAGAATTTCCCATATATACTATTTAGTGACATTGTTATAGTATTACTTCCTTCCACTAGTATTGAAATACTTTGTCCAAGCATGAGAGTGATGATAATAGATTTGATGGGACATATAATATGGTTATGATGGTGGTTTTTGGGTGGTTGTGGTGTTAGCCGTTGTGGAAATGAAGGAAAATGAGACTGAGGTGATGAGATGTAATGAGAATGTTAGTGATAATATAGGTCATACAATGGGTAAAAGGTGATGGTGGATGAGTGTAAGTATGATGTGGACAATACATGGTTTCTATGAAGGGATGAGTAAGAATGAAGGCAACAATTGATAGAATATTAATAGCAATCTACCAAAATACTACATAATTAATCTACTCCTAAGAAAATGGATAAACACTAACTTCTTCATACTAGATCTTATTTTTGCGCAGCATTTGTCACAAGTAATCAAATAAAGTGCATAAAATAAATAGAAGAAAAAAACAAGAGAATTTGGTAATGGGGTTCGACCAATTGTGCCTACATCTCTGAGAGCATTGAGCGGCTACCATGAAATTATTAGAGAATGATGATTACAAGCTCTACCACACACATGAGCCAAGTGCTCATTGAGTATTTATATTTGGTTCTTCTATCTTATACACATTGTAACGCCCCGGAAATTACTCCATAAATATAATGCCAAAAGATGGTAAAAGTTTTTTTTGAATAATGTAACTTAAACTTATCATCTTTATATTCGTTTCTTTTCCGCGACATCACTTTAAGTAACATACTTTGCGGAAAATCAAAAACTGTTACCAACAAAAAATAACACAATATAACTTTGAATAATACTTCATTTAATAACGGAAAATATATGTACGAAATACAAGGCGGAAGAAATATTCGCCCAAACTGAAATTACACAAAAGGCTGAGACATCCAACACATCAAAAAGTACCCTACATAGATCTAAGTCGCAAGGGCTTATGTAGGTGTATCGATCTCCCTCAATCTCCCATGCCCCCTCCTGGGACATCGAGAAGCAGTAACTTTGAATCCTCGCAGAACGATCCATCTGAACAAAACGCGATCTAAAGACAAACAGAAAGAAGAGGGAGTAAGACATCTAATGAATATTATCATTGACGACATGGAATTACACGGAATATCACATCTAGACAGACACATATAATAAACACAATATATACATCACATATAAAAATGCACAATGATGAACGATGTTATAATCTCAGATTATGAGGATCAAAGTCCATAATCTCAATGTATGAATGTTATGCTTGTTTCATCCATCCTTTCACCAATATCCTCCCAATATACTATTTGAAAATAACAAAGAGTACAGGTCCCATAACAAGCCGATTTGAACGCACCAAAATTATTCCTCGCAAGGATATATAATCGATCTGTTCCATAGAACTGTCCATTCCAGGACGGTGTCGTATCAAACACTTTCTGGGCATCCATCTTATTGATCCTGGTTGCGAAGAAGGGTTGTTAGAGATCGTCTAGTTTGCACTGTGAGAACTGTCTGATCGAACAAACATAATACCTCATCCTAGAATACAAGGAACTCGTATCATCTAGACTCACCCTCAAGACTTTGCTGACGAACCACCGCCATCATCGTCCCTCTCAACATCTTGGGGCTTGTTCGTCTCCCGTAAATTTCCTCTCAACTACTTCATTATCCATAATGAGTATGCACACTAACCAAGATTAGCCGATTAAATTTTTTAATCATTATTTTATATGATCGGCCCATCTAAGACATCTCCCAGAGGAATGCTTCTTGTGGGACCCGATCTTACGTCAACACGTAAATAGAGGAATAACATCCCTACCACTAAGAACCATCGCTGAATCCCCTTGGACGGCCACATGGCCAAGCCTCTTACGGTCAGACGACCTCGCTGCGTGGTATCATGTAATCCATTTTTTCCGAGGCATCTCCCTAATCACGACATCACAGTTGGAAACCTTGCCCTAAATAGGCGCAAGAACAAAGGTACTTGTATAAGTTTGTCAATTTTGGGCACCAAATTCAATCATTTGAGTCACAGTCTTTCCCAATAGTAAATACACTTCACACCCAAGCTATGGCTATTGCCTAAGTAATCAAACAATCGCAATCAGTCAAAAATATTGTTTGTCTTTCGCCCAAGCGAGAGACTGTCGATCAAACGACCAATTCATGAAGACAGACTTAATTTCCTGCATGGTTCTCGCTTGAGCGAGGGGATTGTCGCTCAAGCTAAAATTCCACCAAAAACTAGTCAAAATGCCTATTTGGACTTGCCCGTGCGAGGTACGATCGTCCGGGCACCAAAAACGCCCAAAACAAGTTGTTTGGCCCTCGCCCAAGCGCTATTTGGAACCATTCTTCTATGTTTCTCCCTCACCCAGGCGAGGCTGGCTCGCTCGGGCGAGGTGGTCCAGTTACTAAGACCATTTTCCTCGCCCTTTTGTGCTACCAGATCGAAACTCTCTGCTATTTTCTATCCTAGTGCATTTTAGTTTCTCGAGTGGTGTTCCTTCATGGATAGCCACCACAATACTTGATATTTTAAGCTATCCTAATCATACAACTTAAGAAAGTATTCGTACAAAATCCAAGCACACAAAATAATTGATTAAGTATGGGTTTTCTTAATACACAAATATAACTCCAAACTTTTGAGATAGTTTAGAAGATTCGGGTGTCATATTCGGACACCACTATGTCACGATGTATTATCCCTCACCTTAGATTCTCGCGCTTGATTTCCTTTATGAGAGAGTGGGTTGGTTGTCCGACTTCGAAAGCTTCGAAACTAAACACACGAAAACAATTTAGTGATTCACAAATTAGATTTTTACATGATAACCATAAGGTAAAAACATTGTTTTAACTAATTTATGAACTCAAATATGTGACCATCCTCGAAGCCAATTGTTCTTTTAGTAATAATCAACTTTGCACTACATTTACATCTTGAACTTTTCCGTCTTCTTTGTCTTTCTACTTCAACAACTTTTTGTTGTTTAGCAATACTAGCACAGTAACAAATAAACTCTTTTTTGTAAATATCCTCAATATTATTCTTGATGTGTTTTTAGGTGTGACCTTCGTTTAATCGAAAAACCACAATTCTTTGCAAATAAAGAGTAAAAATTGTGAGCAATTTCATCAGAATTGAAATTTTGCCCTTTAAAAGGAACTGACTCATTATTGTTTTCAACTAGATCATTTTGTAGCTCTTGAGTTTCATCTTCTCCACTTACCGAATCTGAATATCTAAGAAGTTCCATAGGCCAACCATCACTTTCTTCTTATGTCATTATATTATGAAAATGTGTTTGAGAACTCATAATGAAATTAGATTGAGGGTTTGAGAGAGATTGAGGGTTTGGGTGTGGCGGAGATGGCTCTGTTTTGTCGCAGTTGTGGTGGTTCTCTGTTTTGCAGTGGAGCGACACTCAGTTTCACAGTGGTGGTGGCAATCCATTTCACAGCGGCGACACTCCATTTCGCGGTTGCGGCGAAACAGAAATAGTTGTGACGGCTCTATTTCGCGGTGGATGGAAGTGCTTGTGTTTAGAGAGAAATGTTTCTTCTCTAAGAGGACATGAGCTTAAGAAATGGATAAAGATGAAGGAGATTTAAGAAGAAAAATATTGAAGAAATTGAGAGAAAGATGCAATGAGATATATGTGAGTGCATTAGGAGGAAATTGCTTAATGAGATAGGTTTGGGGTAAGAAAAAAATGATTTCGTTATTTTTTTAATTTTAATAAATGTTGTTTACTAAAATAACATTGATGTGTGTCTTTTTTTAATTAAGCAATAAGGATATTTTTGTCATAATATTAGGGTACATATTGCTATCCTATTCTTTCATAAATTGAGGTGAGATCATGTTAACAAACCCCTATAGATATATATATAAACATATTACTAATTTATGAAAAAAGAAAAAAAAACAAATACAATAAATAAATAAAAAAACAGAAATAATAATATAATAAATAAAATAAAAAAATGAATTACAATAAAAAAATGAAACAAAGAAACAAAACCTAAAATCATGAAATACACAAGAAATGAGAAATTTAAATTGGGGATTTTGGGGCTAGGGTTTTGTAATTGATTTGGGAACTTAGGGTGAAATTGATTTGTGTTTAGGGTGAAATTAATTTGGGAATTAGGTTTTAAAAATTTAATTGGGGGTTAGGTTAAAATTAAATCAATTTGGGGATTAAGATCAAATTGAATTTGGGGTTTACGGCTAGGGATTACATAGAGGTAATCCCTTTGCTGGAAGGGGTTGTCGGGATGACACCGATGGGAATGGTGACGGCAAAGACTCCACCGCCGACCACGATGGTTAAACCACCACGCTCTTGGGCTAGTGGAATAAGAAAACAAATGGTGGCGATGTATCCAATGATAATTTTGGTTTTCAAATAAAAAAATTCAATAGTACAATCACATTACATTAACACAAAAAAGAAGAAACAAGTGAGAGATATACCTTTTAGAGCTTATGGAAGATGAAGAAGCTTTAGTCTCCCCCTTCCATCTTTTAGTTGCTAACTTTAGATTTTATAGAGGGGTGAGATTATGGTTTGAAACCCTAATCTAGTTAATCTAAAGGGCCCCAACTCCTTTTCAAATTTTTCCCGCCCTTCCACTCAATTCAAAATTTACTCATCAAATTCAAAAAAATTTGAAAACACCAAATTACCCCCGATCAAAATTGGGTGTTTATAGTTACCCCTTTTTACTTGCTTCTTATTAGATAATAGGAGTAACGAAAGTTACTAAAGTTATCATGGTGAAAATCAAGTAAAGATAAAAAGACTAAATTTTGACTGAGAAATAACACAAATTGAGAAAAGTTTCAAAGATGATGCTTTATACCACGATAAATGAGACCATTGGGGTCAAAGATACGGCACGAGGCCACTAGGGGGCCTAGTACAAAGATGAGACTATTGGGGGTCAAAAGGCACAACACGAGACCATTGAGGGGTCGGGTGCAAAGAGAGACCATGGACACGGATAATGAGGAACTTTGGGTCAAAAATAAAATGAGACCACTGGGGGGTCACAAGACATAACACGAGACCATGGGGGTCGGGTGCAAAGAGAGACCATGGACACGGATAATGAGGAAATCTGGGTCGAAAATGAAATGAGACCACTAGGGGTCGGGTGCAAAGAGAGACCACGACAATGCACATATAATGAGGAACTCTGGGTCGAAAATAAAATGAGACCACTAGGGGGTTACAAGACACAACATGATACCATTGGGGGTCGGGTGCAAAGAGAGACTACAGGAACACACATATAATGAGGAACTCTATGTCAAAAATAAAATGAGACTATTGGGGGGGTCACAAGATACAACACGAGAAAGTTTCAGCAATTTGAATAAAAAATTGGAAGATGTTCTGATGGAGATTCATAAGCTTGATCTAAAAGGTGAATCTAGTCATTTAAATGAGGATGAGTTGGAAACCAAGAAAGTTTTTTGGATTGAATTTTGGAGGTTGACTCATATAAAGGACAAGATAATTTTTCAAAAATCCAGGTCTAAATGGATTGAGGAATAAGACTCTAATTCGAAACAATTTTCTTACTTTACTCAAATCCAGAAGAAATTTGAACTCCTGACATGGTCTATCTCTTAATGGTGCTTGGGTTGAGGAGGTCTCTGAGTTGAAGGAAGGAATTAGAGATCATTATCATCGTTCATTTTCTGAAGATAGTTTGTAGAGACTAGTGCTAGGGGGATTGAATTCATTAGAATTTCTGTTTCAGAGAACGAATCTCTTATTGCCGAGTTCTTTTGGGCTTGTGGTAGTAACAAGAGTCCAGGACCTGATGGCTTTAATTTTAGATTTATTAAAGAGTTTTGGGATCTGTTGTATGGTGATGTATTGGATATCTTCAAAGACTTTCACAAGAATGAGAGAATTGTATCTGGAGTTAACTAATCTTTTGTATGCTTAATTCTTAAGCAGGTGAATCCTCTATCTCTGAATGATTATAGACCGATCTCTTTGATAAGATGTCTTTATAAGATCCTTTTCAAAAGTTCTTGCTAATTGCCTTAAGAGGGTGTTTGACAAAGTGATTTATGATAACCAGTCTGCTTTCATTAAAGGGAGACAGATCCTTGATGTAGTGCTAGTGTTTAATGAGATAGTGGAAGACACTCGAAAAAGTAGGAATGAGTGTGCTATTTTTAAAACAGACTTTGCTAAGGCTTATGATACACTTAGTTGGAATTTCCTTGATCATATGATGGACAAGTTGGGTTTTGGATCGAAGTGGAGAGTTTGGAGAATAGAATGTGTGTCTACTGCTTCCTTTTATGTTATGGTAAATGGTAGTCCTACAAGTAGGGTCAAAAAGTCGCGTGGTATTAAACAATTTGATCTTTTATCCCCTTTTTATGTGTCTTTTAGTTGTAGAGGGCCTAATTGGGTTGATGAAGTCTGCGATATCAAAAAATATGTTTGAGGAATATTAAGTTGGTAGGAATAAGGTTGGGGTTAATCTAATACAATATGTTAATGATACGCTTATTATTGGGAAGCCTGTCGTGAAGAATGTTTGAGCTATGAAGTATATTCTCAAACTTTTTGAAGCCTGAGTCTTTCAATTTAATTCTATTGGGAAAATGGTGGTGGCGGTTGTTATCTGATAGATGGACTCTAGGTTAGAGTCTTAGAATCGAAGTACGGGGTTTAGACGAGGTCAGAGTGGTTTGGAGTAGACGAGGGAGGGTCCTTATAGTCTTTATGGTGGAGGGATCTGAAGAAGGTTGTGGGAGGGTATGATAATTCTCTGGGGAGGCTCAAAGGTAGTTTTAAAAGGATGGTGAGTAAAAGAAGTCATACTAGATTTTCGAAGGATTTTTGGGTTAGGGAAGGTCCTTTGAAGGACTCATTCGAGAGGCTTTACAACTTGAGTTCGATAAAAGGGACTTTGGTTGGGCAGTTAGGTGTTTGGAGGGAGAGGTCATGAAGTTGACTTATACTTGGAGAAGAGAGCCTTTTAAGTGGTAAAACCTTTGATAGAAGAGTTTTTGAAGATTGTGAATTCAAGTATATTGGTGGAAGTGGAAGTAGATATGGGTTTGGATTCACGATGCGTCTAATTACTACTCTATTAAATCAACATACGAAGTTATTTAGTTAGTGGATGAATCTAGAACAGAGGACCGAAAGGTGTGGAGTATGGTTTGGAAATCTATGGCACCATTGAAGATTTGTGTATTTGCTTGGAGACTTCTATTGGATAGTGTCCCATGTAAATGGAACCTAGCCAAGAGGGGTGGAAACTTCTCAGATGATGATCTTTTGTGTGTTTGGTGTCAAGCTCAACCAGAAATGGCAGACCATCTCTTTTTCTCTTGCCATCTTTCTTACCGAGTCTAGCAATTACTTTATGATTGGTTGGGGTTATAGGTGGTGCTTCCATCTACAAGTAAATCTCACTATTTACAACATCTTTTGCTAGTCAGGGGAAGTATTTTGTATAGTTTGTGTTTTGTACTTTCGGTGGCTGGTATCTGGTAAATTTGGAAAGCTCTAAATAATGTCATCTTTAGTGACAAAATGATATACATGAAGAATATTGTAGATGATATAAAACTCAAATCATGATTTTGGGTCAAAGGTAAACACAAAGGTGCAATCATGTCTTGGTTTAAGTGAATCTCTTTTGAATTTTGTATCATGTCTTGGATTTTAGAGGATCTCTTTTGAATCATGTAGAATTTTTGTCTTCTCATTTGTAAGAATTGTACATTTACTTTTTTCATGGTTGTAATTTTTGTTATTTTTAATACAATTTTCACTTATAAAAAAATAACATTAGGCTAACTACATATTTTATGGATCAATCTTTTCAAGAATAAATGTGGATTAGTATCATTTGTTCAGCAGACCAGTTAGTAAAACCTTGTGCCATGATAATAACAAGTCTTATCTTACTTGATTTTCTAACTCATAATTTGAATCCTCACTTTATCTTGTTCGTTAAACTTGTAACAATGTTTTTGAGCTTATATATATATATATATATATATATATAAAAAGAGTTTAATATCTATACATACTTATGTAAAGATTTATATACACTCACCATATTATTCGTTATTTATTTGAACTATTTTTTATGAAAAATTAATAATTATTAAATATGAGTAGTAAATAATACAACGACAGTGTATAAAACTCATATACAATTAGTGTATACATATTTTCTCTTTGAAAACACTTTTTTGATTATATAAATTGAATAATTTTTTTGTATTACTGAAGATATTTTCTCATCATTTGAGTAAAGAGTTAATCTCTTTCAAGATGTGTGACTGTCCCTCTCAACAAGTATCGCTTCTAGGCAGTGACAGATCTAGGATCTTGAAGTAGGGTGTGCAAAATAGCTTAAAAATTAAATAATAAATATTATTAATTATAACAAATGAAAATATTAATGTTAAAATTATATAATTCAAATATCCTTAATCAAGTAAATTACATATTTTTTAATTAATTTTTATGTGATTTCACATTTTGAAGTCATTGAATAATCAATTTGTTGTCAATGTTATTGAATATTTTTGGCTAAATATTAAGCACTAGACAAACATTCATTCATGCATCTCTTATTCGATTACACAACCTATTTTTCACAATTTTCACAGTTGAAAAAACTTTCTACAACTGTATTGCTAAATTCAAACGAATATAAATTAATAAGTAAGCAATATGTCTCCCACTTTCAACCAACTTATCTGGATGATTATTGATTCATTTCAAAGAAACAATTTGATACTGTTATGCATAACAATGATGTAAGTCTCGGATTGATTGTCAAATATCACCAATTCAATTGAACAAAAATCATATGGATAAAACTTTGTAAGTTCAATCAGTTTTGTCATATCAAAACTAAAGAATAAATTGGCTAGACTCGAAAATAATATACAAAAAACAACTAAATATTTGTTTCGGAGAAATGATCATGAAATTCCTTAAATTGAATATCAAAAATATTATAAAATAATTAACTTGGTACAGATTATTTGTTTTTCACGAAAAACGAAAAATAGAGAGAAAAAATGATATGTAGGGATAGTATAAGAGTTTTCTACACCGCTAGTCCATCACACACCATTTATTTTAATCATTATTGACTCTTCTAAATACAAATAAAATGTGGATAATGTAATAATTATGTATAAATTTTTACACTGACAGTTCATAGATATTATACTAAAAAATAGATTTGAGGTTTGTAGAGATATAAGTGGTATAAATATTTTTCAAAATAAATATTCAGGGTGTGCATTTGCACACTGTCAAATATATACAACACTTGTTCCTGTTTTCAGAAATGAATATTTGATCTTTTGATTATCCTAAGATCTAATAAAACCTTATACCACTGTATCCTTATGAAAATTGTAAGTGAATATTAATATTTAAAAGTAAAAACTGTATAACGGTTTCCACAAATGAGGATTTTACATTTGTTGATGGACAATAACGGTAACATGATCCCACTGTCTTGACAAATTGGAATTTGGAAGCTACGAAAATTCTATCATGACACAACACAATCAAACGACGTTTTGAATAATCAACAATATCTGGGAACCTTCGCAGCCACGTAAACCGGTTGTCGACTAATTTGCATGGGAAAATTTAGGCCAGTGTATTTTGACTTTATATTTTAAATATTATGGGATAATGTATTTTTTTCTTCAAATGGCGAGTTCCATCCTCAATTTACTTCCTCATCTTTTTTCTTTTTAAAAATTCATTTATGTAATGCATGAGTTATCATTTTTGTTTCTTCGTACATTTCTAGACCAAAAAAATCACAATGAGAATTCTGTTTTTGGGAAGGATTTAATATCTATACATTGATAGTGTAAGAGTTTTTTACACCGTTAGCACATCATCTATCATTGATTTGTTAATCACATTGGCTCTCAAACAAATGTAAAATAAATCAATGGTGAATGATGTGTTGACAGTGTAAATTTTTTTAAACTATTAGTGCACATATTTTAAACTATTTGGGAAGTTGACATCTTAACCTGGTCCTTTAGTTGATTCATGACAATGTTAATAAATTAATGTAATTTTAATAATTTAGTAACTTTTAATTAATCTTAATACATCCTATAATCTATAGATTACTATTAACAAAAAGTAATATACATAGATTATAGACTAATAATTTAAAAACGATGAAAATTTCTTATAGTTGGTGAAATATCAATCCTAGGATCTTGAATTTCATGATTCTTACACATATATGAAACAAAGGGTGTCGTGTCATACTTGGATCCATGTTTCTGGATGTGCTCTTTTGATCTACGTTTCTGAAAGAGATTTTGTGGTATGATGATATTCCTCAACCAAAACATTGATTCCTCTTGGGACTTGAGTTTTCATTCTGATGGGGAGAGGAGAAAACTGAATTTGATTTGGTGTGTTGGGGACCATAACCTTCCTTATGCATTAACTTATAGGGTTCCTATTATCCCCCTATGGGTTAACCTGGTGGGTAACCACCCATTAAGCCAATATCCGTTATCAGCTTTTAGAAATCTAAGGGGAGCCAATAATTATATCATTTATAATATAATCCCGAAAATAAATAGTTGATATCATTGTATCAAATATATGATGTCCACCTTAGTTAGAAATTATAAATATCTAACAATCTCCCATTTGGGCTTCATATCTTCCTGAAACAATTATATCACATGTTCTTTAGGTGCACATCCATATGCTATTTACAATTAGACTTCTCTTTTATACAATCTGGTCCATCTCATATATCAACTATGGAACCACCGCAACTTTCATCACATTTAAGTGTGACTCGACCACGATGATCACCATATTAATATACTCAATGACAAAGATTAAATATAGATGAGTGACATGAAAATTTCATACAATGTGATCTCAAACATGTCTATTTCTAACTGGTCCTTCTTTATTCTTTAGTGACATCAATCCAAAGTCTTTAATTGCAACATAATAGTTATAATGCACAATTTCAAAATGAAACAATAAACCATCAACTTTATTATGCATAAAAACTATATATAATAAAAACTGTATATAATATCCAAAGCAAAACATAAAACATATAGATTCCCACTGAACTAAGGTACCCTAAGGAACAACACCCATATGAGCAACATGTTCATGAAAGACTTTAGATACCAAACCCTTAGTCAGTGGATCAGCAAAAAATTTGTCCATATATGTTCTATGGAAACTTGTCCATTTTGAACACTTTCTTTAACAATCAGAAACTTTATGTCAATGAATTTTGACTTTGTAGAACTCCTATTGTTGTTGGAGTAAAGAACCAAAGACATGTTGTCACAATAAATCTTCATGGTCTTTCAATACCATCGACCACACGTAAGCTAGTGACAAAATTCCACAACCATATGCCATGGTCTGATGTTTCAAAACAAGCCATGAACTCCGCAGCCATGGTTGAAGGAGCTATAAGCATCTGTTTCGCAGACTTCCAAGAGATAGCACCTCCAGCCAATACAAATACATATCCAGATGTGGAGTATCTACTGTCTAGACATCTAGCAAAACCGGAGTCACAATATCCTATGATCTCTAAATTCTCAGACCTCTGATAAGTGAGCATGTACTCCTTTATTCTCTTCAAATAACACATAACACATTTGACTGTCTTCCAATGATGCATTCCTGAATTACTCAAATATCTGCCCAAAACTCCCACAAAAAATGCTATGTCGGGACGTGTGCAAACTTGAGCATACATTAGATTTCCTACTACAGATGCATAAGGAATCTTTTGCATCTCGTATCTTTCAAGGTCATTGTTGGGGCACTGTTCGAGACTAAACTTGTCTCTCTTAGCTATAGGGGTATCCCTTGGTTTACTGTCTTTCATGCCAAATCTATCCATGAGTTTATATATATAGCTTTTTTGTGATAACATTAGGATACCTTGACAGCGATCTCTCAGTATCCGAATACCTAATACAAAAAAAGCTTCCCCAAGATCTTTCATTTCAAAATTCTTCGTTAGAAATCTCTTGGTCTCATGTAATAGTCTCATATCATTGCTAGCAAGCAGTATATCATCGACATATCATACCAGGAAGATAAATTTACTCCCACTGAACTTGTGGTATATACAATCTTCAACTTTATTTGCCTCAAAACCATACGAGGTAATAATTTGATGAAATTTGTGATTCAATTAACGAGAAGCTTGTTTAAGCCCATAGATGGATTTCTTTAATTTGCATACCATAGACTTTGAGCCATCTGACACAAAGTTTTCTGGTT